>NC_140178.1:4528150-4563043 GCF_963971535.1 Notolepis coatsorum
TGTCCCGTGGGTTATGCCATGCCCCCCCCCCCCCCCCTGTGGCGAAATTAATTAGTATCCCCTTCCTTTATCTCTCTATCTCTCTCTCTCTCTCTCTCTCTCTCTCTCTCTCTCTCTCTCTCTCTCTCTCTCTCTCTCTCTCTCACACACACAGCATGACGTGGAATCCCAAGCACTAACGTTACACAAATTAGAAGGAACTGCAAAGGATCAGACCTATACAGTAAAATACCAAGAATAACTTCAGTTCAGAGTACAGCATATTTTGCATATTGTTAAAAGAGCCAAGGCTGGCTTGGTAAATTAAACATAGACTTACCATCAGAAGAGTTGAAGGGGGCGACATATTCAGCTGTCCACAAGCCTTAATCCACATATTTTTTTTTTTAAATCCACTCAAAATAAACTCCAGTAACAGTCCATGGACATGTTCTATCTGTCGTTTTAAAAAAACAGGAATGGAAAGCAACATACGGCATTTACATGACTGCATCCAGCTAGCATATATATAGCTTCTTGTTAGCCAAGTAGCCTAACACTTACCACCAGCTAGAAAACGACAGAGTATATTGTCTTCCTCTGTCTGTTGATTGTTTCTGAATTGAGATATCAGGCTAATAAGGTCGAAACTCTTTCACTCCAGTGTTCATCTCTCAAAGGGTATTGTTTTGAGGGATTTACCAGAATTTTTTAGGTTGGAATTTTCTGCCTCCATGATCCATGGTAGCTACTAGTAAGCTAGCAAACTCTCCGTTCTGTGTGGAGGGAGTGACAACACACCAGTGACCCTGCTTGCTTGGAGCGCTAGAAAGCCGCGCCCCACAGATCATATTTATGACCCTTGATAGGCTAAATATATTTGCTTGAGTCATTTACATTGGCCGCATGCACGCAGTGACGCCGAGTCAGTGTGCGTTAAGACAAGCACCCAAGTTTGAAGGTAGGTAGAGTTCTATGAGAGTGACGTCGATCACAAACGAGGGGAGAATAGCATGCACAAAACAATGATTTATACTTGCTATATTAACGTTATTGTGCATTTTAATAGTAATTATTATTCATTTTAAACATGTTTAGTTTATTTTTAGGGCTTCAAAATATCTAAAATAAAAAACACAAGTTCTTCTTCTCCCTCTCTCTCAACCAGGGGGGGGGGGCGGCGCCCCAGCGCCCCCTATCGGCCGGCCGCCACTGCCTCCAGCTCATCTTCACTCCCCATCAGCACCAGCTCATCTTCCTCAGCTCCCCTCTCTAAATCTAAATGTCGTTTCTTTACTTTTGTCGTCTATAGTTGTTATTGCCATAAAAAACACCATTCAAATGATTAGGAAATAAATAATAAAACATTTTATTTGAAATAATAATTTATTTGAACAATATAGGCACATTAGATCAACAGGTATAACAACAAAACAACCAAAACAATAACAATATTGAAACACCTTTATTATATTATTGTCGGAGTAATACTGTGTGTGTGTGTGTGTGTGTGTGTGTGTGTGCGTGCGTGCGTGTGTGCGTGCATGCGTGCGTGCGTGCGTGTGTGTGTCTGTGCGTGTGCGTGTGCGTGTGCGTGCGTGCGTGCGTGCGTGCGTGTGTGTGTGTGTGTGTGAGTGAGAGAGAGAGAGAGAGAGAGAGAGTGATTAATGAGAGAGAGCGAGCATTAAATCTCAGTCTCAGTTGAACCTCGGTTGTCAAGCCTCGTCAATATAACAGATACACCTAGCTAACATGGGGCGGGCTGCTTTGAGCCAATGATACACGCTCACAATCAAATCAACTCCTCAACTGTTAGCTATTACTGCTGTTTAACAGGCTTTTTTCACACACAGGGCTGACGTTAGCTAGCAAGCAGCCCGCTAGCAAGCTAGACCGCTAACTAGCAGCTGACCACTGTATACAGTTCCAATAGACTAACATACATTACACCTCTGTGATTTGAATGTGTCCTTACCTTAGACTCGAGGGGTTGTACTGGGGTTGGATGCAGTTCCCTGTTGGTCAGTCTGTGTCTGTTCTCCATCTTCTTCTGCTGTTTTTAACGTTATCCTCTTCAAATAGTGCAGCATGTTTGCGAGTGCTCCCTTGACTGACAGAATAGCCAGTATTGCGGGAACTTTTATTAAACATTCTGATATTTTCGCAGATCTCGTGCCACTGTCAACTACTAAACGAGCGCTCAGGAGACGCTCGCCGTTTGTCCGGGACGAGTCATATTGACGTACAGAGATTGAGAGTTTCCAGTGTGACACTGTGAGACAGGCACTTTCTGATCAGATGGAATAACGTTAACTATTCGTTTGGGGAATATATATATATATATATTTTTTTACTTAGTTAAAGTTGTATTATGCTTGTCCGACCATTTTCTTGACTTGTCCCGGACAATCAGACGAGCCTTTTAATGTCAAGCCTGGTGAAGCATGGTGAAGAGGCCGTGACCCGGGTGGGTGGGGTCAGGGGTCAGCCATTCTCTGTGTCTGAGTGTGTCTGTGTCTCTGTGTCTGAGTGTGTCTCTGTGTGTCTCTGTCTGTCTCTGTGTCTGAGTGTGTCTGTGTCTGAGTGTGTCTGTGTCTCCGTGTCTGAGTGTCTCTGTGTCTGTGTGTCTCTGAGTGTGTCTCTGTGTGTGTCTCTGTGTCTGTGTCTCTGAGTGTGTCTCTGTGTCTGTGTGTGTCTGTGTCTCTGAGTGTGTCTCTGTGTCTGTGTGTGTCTGTGTCTCTGAGTGTGTCTCTGTGTCTGTGTGTGTCTGTGTCTCTGAGTGTGTCTCTGTGTCTGTGTGTGTCTGTGTCTCTGAGTGTGTCTCTGTGTCTGTGTCTGTCTCTGCCCGAGTGTCTCTGTGTCTCTGTGTGTCTGTGTGTCTCTGTGTCTGAGTGTGTCTGTGTGTCTGTGTCTGTGCCTGTGTGTGTCTCTGCCCGAGTGTGTCTGTGTCTCTGAGTGTGTCTGTGTCTCTGAGTGTGTCTCTGTGTGTGTCTGTGTGTCTCTGTGTCTGTGTGTGTCTGTGTCTCTGAGTGTGTCTCTGTGTGTGTCTGTGTGTCTGTGTGTGTCTGTGTCTCTGTGTCTGTGTGTGTCTGTGTGTGTCTGTCTCTGTGTCTGTGTGTGTCTGTGTGTGTCTGTCTCTGTGTCTGTGTGTGTCTGTGTGTGTCTGTGTCTCTGTGTCTCTGTATGTCCGTGTCTCTGTGTCGCTTTGTGTCTGTGTGTCTGTCTCTGTGTCTGAGTGTGTCTGTGTCTCCGTGTCTCTGTGTGTGTCTGTGACTTAGCTTCCATTACCTGTATTTCAGTTAAACGAGTCCTCCCCTCCGGTCAACAGGGGTCTTAACTCTCCATCCTCTCCGTCTGCGCCAGGCGGGTCACTTAACCACACGGCTCTTGAGAAGAAGAAGCACAAACCTCATTTTCACGTTTTCTTTTTCTATTTCAAAAGCGTCGGGGGGGGGGGGGGGGGGGGGGGGAGAGATAAGAACGTCTCTGGGAATCAGGAGTATATTCCCTTTTCAGAATCACCTCATCCGAGTCCCGACACACTTGACTCTTTGGATTAGAGGAGCCCGATTAAAAAGCTCAATTTAATTAGAGTGAAGGAATAGATCCGGCACTTGAAGGAGCGGTAAGTAGGGAGGGTCCCCACTTATAGGAGAGATATCTGGGGGCCCCACAGAGGTCCTCACACCCCAGGTAGTATTGAAGATGTAATCTGTCCCGTGACAAGAATAAACATTTTTTTTCTCTCCCTCTCTCTCTCTGTCTCTCTCTCTCTCTCTCTCTCTCTCTCTCTCTCTCTCTCTCTCTCTCTCTCTCTCTCTCTCTCTCTCTCTCTCTCTCTCTCTCTCTATCTCTCTCTTTCTCTCTCTCCCTCTCTGTCTCCCTCTCCATCTCTCTCTCTCTCTCTCTCTCTCTCTCTCTCTCTCTCTATCTCTCTCTATGTCTCCCTCTATGTCTCCCTCTCTGTCTCCCTCTCTCTATTTCCCTCTCTCTCTCTCTCTCTCTCTCTCTCTCTCTCTCTCTCTGCTAGGGACACACACACACAGCCACAGGGTTCAACCCCCCCCCCTAACCTTAATGTAGATCAATTATAGGGCAGAGGAGTCAGCATGTCACATATGATTCACAATATCAATTTCATGCTCTCGGAAACTGTTTGGCAAGTGTCCTCCCCCCCCCCCCTCTCTTTACATCTGCTAACCAATCGCAAGGCGACGTGTCAACGCGGGAGACAATTTAACGCTGTGACAGTTATAACCCGGGGAGGGGGCGGGCGAGCGAGTGTGTGTGTGTAGAGGAGGAGAGGATTTTCCCAGCAGCCTCTCTTGTCTGTCATGGGGTGGGGAGGATAATATTTATTTATTTACCGCATAGGCCCCCGCGCAAATAAAATGTCACATCTCATTTACACATCTCGCCCTTTTGTGATGCAAAGACTCGCTTTAAATGCTAACTGTTTGGGGGGGGCCGTCCGGGGCTGATTAAAGACCTCTTGAAGCCTGGTCAGAGGACACTATGGTGGGGCTTTTAAAGGCCTGTTGAAGCCTGGTCAGAGGACACTATGGTGGGGCTTTTAAAGGCCTGTTGAAGCCTGGTCAGAGGACACATGGTGGGGCTTTTAAAGGCCTGTTGAAGCCTGGTCAGAGGACACTATGGTGGGGCTTTTAAAGGCCTGTTGAAGCCTGGTCAGAGGACACTATGGTGGGGCTTTTAAGGCCTGTTGAAGCCTGGTCAGAGGACACACTATGGGGCTTTTAAAGGCCTGTTGAAGCGTGGTCAGAGGACACATGGTGGGGCTTTTAAAGGCCTGTTGAAGCCTGGTCAGAGGACACATGGTGGGGCTTTTAAAGGCCTGTTGAAGCCTGGTCAGAGGACACTATGGTGGGGCTTTTAAAGGCCTGTTGAAGCCTGGTCAGAGGACACTATGGTGGGGCTTTTAAAGGTCTGTTGAAGCCTGGTCAGAGGACACATGGTGGGGCTTTTAAAGGCCTGTTGAAGCCTGGTCAGAGGACACTATGGTGGGGCTTTTAAAGGCCTGTTGAAGCCTGGTCAGAGGACACTATGGTGGGGCTTTTAAAGGTCTGTTGAAGCCTGGTCAGAGGACACATGGTGGGGCTTTTAAAGGCCTGTTGAAGCCTGGTCAGAGGACACTATGGTGGGGCTTTTAAAGGCCTGTTGAAGCCTGGTCAGAGGACACTATGGTGGGGCTTTTAAAGGCCTGTTGAAGCCTGGTCAGAGGACACATGGTGGGGCTTTTAAAGGCCTGTTGAAGCCTGGTCAGAGGTGTTACGACCCTGGCTCATGGGTACGCAACCTATGTGTAATCAACACCAAAACCCTGTGCTCTAACTCAAAAATGCTACTAAACCAAGGAACTACTAATATAACTATAAGCTAATGTACTGGTAACCCAACGGACAAGGACTGTAAGAACCTGACAGCTCTTTTACTAGGCACAGACCGTGCATGTGTGTTTCTGGGTCTGCCTTTGAAGCTCCCCAGCAGGTAACCAATCAGCACTAATTGGCTAATTGGCAGCCCTCACCTGCCTGCCCTGGTGAAACAGGAGTGACCAGGCCTCTAGTACATAACACCTCCCCCACCAAACTGGTTGCCCAAGAGGCAACCACTACACAACAACCCATAAACAAAACAAAAAAACAACTGTGACCCCTTAGTTGTCAGGGCCTCTACCACCACAGCGATAACGGGTACCACAAACACCGGTACTACGATCGTGAGAGGGCGTCTGCTAGCACGTTGTCCCTCCCACGAATGTGGCGAATATCCAAGTTATACGCCTGGAGGAACAAACTCCATCGCATCAAACGATGGTTCGAATTCACCATGCTGCGAAGAAAAACCAAAGGGTTATGGTCTGTATACACAACAAGGGGCAAACTGGAGGATCCAACGTAAACATAAAAATGGTTCAAGGCAAGAACCGGGTCGGCCCCTGTCGAACACGACCACCGATACCGATCTGTCAAAATTATACTGCAAACCAAAATCAACCTGAGAACTGCGCTTAACAGAACAGACCACAGCATAACAAAACCATAAATCACTGATACCACCACCGCACCCATATCCATCCCACCTGGCACTGGCAGTTCAGGATACTGCACACCGTGAACATCCAGAGTAGGCTGTAGCGCCTCAGGTACAGCCCCAGTGTACCGGGAACCTGGCAGTACGACAGCCACCATAACGTCTGGAACACCATCTAAAATGGCGTCACCCAAAATAACTTTGTCCTGATCAAAATCAAAATGGCTGCCACTCAACAGACCAGGTCGCGAAGGCGGCTCCTGCTCCACAGGACACAGGTAACTAGGTTGACCATCACACCTAGTGCATGGCAGAGAATCAGTGTGGACATGTGGATCAATGTCAGAATCATCAACTGACATACTGGGACCATCCCTGCCCACAAGTGAAACATTAGGGACAATAGAGCTATTGTGGGAAGGCTGGCAGCCTAAATCAAGCTTAGTAGCCCCTCCAACTAGAACGGTGTCACATGAAAAAACAGCACCTCTCATAGCATCCTTCCCACACTCCTCCTCCAATTCGTTCGTGGCCTCAGCCACCGTACAGGCTGGGAAGACCTTGAGACACTGCGCTGCCATATCATCTCCTGTCACATGCTTCTCCGGCACGCCTGTCAACTCTGGTTTCACCACCGGGCCTAACACAAAACCACAATCAAGAGAATAATTATGCAGAGGTACATCCACAGTGTGCTTTCCAAAATTCTCAACAGGTGCACCTTTTAATTCAACAAAGAATGTGTCACTAAGTGTAATGTCCCAAGTCGAAGTATCAACAACATCACTTTTGTCCTTTGACATTTCTCGTGCCACAGCACACACCGGAAACACTCCTGGATGTTTCTGTGCCAGCTCATTAGAGACCTCAGAAACCACAGGAATGGGAGTTACAACCGGAGTAGCCAACACTTTGTCACCAGCCAAATCATTCCCTAGAATGAAGGACACCCCCTTTATGGGAATGTAAGAACATACCCCCACAACAACATTGCCTGATACTAAGGGAGAATTGAGCGTGACCTCATGCAAAGGTGCATCCACAAATCCACCCCCAAAGCCCTGAACAACGACATCGGAATGCAAAGAAGAGTTTGATGAAAATGGCAAAACCCCCTCCAGAATGAGGGACTGAAAAGCACCGGTATCTCTCCAAATTGTTATAGCCTGTTTGGACTCTAGTGCATTAGTCAGGGAAACAAATCCATTCATCCTAAACCTTGAGGAACCCTCGAGCTCTTTGTCCACACGTTTGATACCTTCCCCATCCCCATCTAACGTTGGCATAGGCGTCCTGCATATGGTTTCTACCAGAGCCACGGTTCTGACATTTTTCTGCTCAAGCACCGGGCATCCAGCAACGATATGACCAGGTTCCTTACAGTAAAAACAGATAATCCCTTCTGGGAATGCACCAGCAGAACCACCCCGCCTAGGAGGTGAAGTTAATTGACCAGCAGACACAGGTTTTGGGAAACGGCCCCCCTGAACAGGACGCCTATCCCCGGACTCAACACGGTAGTCCTCCAAAAACACGGACTTGTGTGTCAACACAAACTCATCGGCGAAGACAGCGGCGTCGCCTATCTTCGATACCCCACGCTCATTTAGATGTGTGGAAACGGTATCAGGAACACATCTTTTAAATTCCTCTAGGAGAATCAACTGCCTAAGCTGCTCTCTTGACTCTGCCTTCTGAGAAGTGCACCACCTGTCAAACAGGTTCTCCTTCTCCCTTCCAAACTCAACATAAGACTGCCCCTCGGACCTACGATAACCTCTAAAACGCTGACGATAGGCCTCAGGGACCAACTCATAAGCCCTCAAAATGGAAGCTTTAACCAGCTCATAATCAGCGCTTTGTTCAAGGGACAGAGCAGTGTAGGCTTCTTGTGCCCTACCAACCAAAACACATTGCAGCAGCAGTGTCCAGGCGGTATCAGGCCACTTCAATGTGGTTGCCACCCGTTCGAAAAGGGGAAAATATCTTTCCACGTCTTTCTCAAAAAATGGTGGCACCATCCTGATATTCCTGCCTACATCAAACCCGGAACGTGACTCTGGATGCAGAGCACCCGCCTGCAAGGCAGCATACTTATATTCAAGCTCCTTCTGTGCACGCTCGTGCTCCAGCAACAGTTGTTTCTCCTTAAACTCACGCTCATACTCACGCTCCTCTTTCCTCTCTCTCTCCTTAAGCTCACGCTCCTCTTTACTCTCTCTCTCCTTAAGCTCACGCTCCTCTCTCCTCTCCTCACGCTCTCGCTCTAGCTGCCTTTCCTTAAACTCCAACTCCCTAATCCTCCACTCACCCTCTATACCAGGTAATAGCGGAGACGCGCCAGACGATGGAGGCTCCTCCACCCTCTCCTCAAGCACCTGTTCCCTAATGAGCAAAACCCGCAAAGCACCCAAGGCAGATGGTTTCAAACGTTTCTCACTGGGAGTAAGCTCGACCTTGTAGTGCACAGCAAGCTCGAGCAGTTGTTCTTTGGAAAATTTGTCTAATAAGTCATGAGACGGGCGATCAACAAAGTCCCTGATGGAAGCCATTGTCACTGAACTAGACACCCCAAGCTACACACCCAACATCACAGACACGAAGAACCACTAACAAACCACGAAGACGCCCCCAACGAACCACTGAAGAACCACGAAGAACCACTGAAGAACCATGAATAATGCTAATTGCCAACAATAACAACCAGAAGGGAACGCGGTGGAAATGTGAGCTCTACGGAGCGCACCTTTCCAGGTTGCACAAAAAAAAACAAAAAAAAAAAAATAGACGTGTCATACACGCAGGGTGTTAGGTGCTACCAGGTATGCTCACCAAACACTCAAACAAACAAAATAAATCCAACAAAAAAAATCCCAAACAGGTGCGCCTTCTAACCTGATGTGACCACATATGCTTCTACGTCTAAACTGCAGAAAAAACCGGCCTACCACATGTCTACGCTAAGAAACACTAAATCAAGCCCTACCACACTACCTGTGTTTCCTGGCCGCCCTAATCTACCTACCCTTAAACTAATGCCCTGTAGACCTAACTTTCTTCAACCACACCTGCTACCAGTCAAAGATCATATACAATCATTTCATTGACCGCCCCAGGAGTACGTGGTGCACCGGACGCTAACCCACAACCAGAAAATAATGTCCCTATCTACATGTGGTGCCTACTAAACTATATATTTTAACAGCATAAGTAGTCACATCAAATTACAAACAAATACGGCATACTCACCTGTTTGATGAAATGGCTCAGCCCCCACGCTACACCATGTGTAACGAACACCACCCAAACCATAATATGATGACACCCTGTGCAACACAAAAAAAAAATCACCAAACAAAGTTCTAGGGGTAAAAGATCCCGGATGAGCTCCCAACTGTTACGACCCTGGCTCATGGGTACGCAACCTATGTGTAATCAACACCAAAACCCTGTGCTCTAACTCAAAAATGCTACTAAACCAAGGAACTACTAATATAACTATAAGCTAATGTACTGGTAACCCAACGGACAAGGACTGTAAGAACCTGACAGCTCTTTTACTAGGCACAGACCGTGCATGTGTGTTTCTGGGTCTGCCTTTGAAGCTCCCCAGCAGGTAACCAATCAGCACTAATTGGCTAATTGGCAGCCCTCACCTGCCTGCCCTGGTGAAACAGGAGTGACCAGGCCTCTAGTACATAACAAGAGGACACTATGGTGGGGCTTTTAAAGGTCTGTTGAAGCCTGGTCAGAGGACACATGGTGGGGCTTTTAAAGGCCTGTTGAAGCCTGGTCAGAGGACACTATGGTGGGGCTTTTAAAGGCCTGTTGAAGCCTGGTCAGAGGACACATGGTGGGGCTTTTAAAGGCCTGTTGAAGCCTGGTCAGAGGACACTATGGTGGGGCTTTTAAAGGCCTGTTGAAGCCTGGTCACAGGACTCATGGTGGGGCTTTTAAAGGCCTGTTGAAGCCTGGTCAGAGGACACTATGGTGGGGTTTTTAAAGGCCTGTTGAAGCCTGGTCAGAGGACACTATGGTGGGGCTTTTAAATGCCTGTTGAAGCCTGGTTAGAGGACACACTGTGGGGCTTTTAAAGGCCTCTTGAAGCCTGGTCAGAGGACACTATGGTGGGGCTTTTAAAGGCCTGTTGAAGCCTGGTCAGAGGACACTATGGTGGGGCTTTTAAAGGCCTGTTGAAGCCTGGTCACAGGACACTATGGTGGGGCTTTTAAAGGCCTGTTGAAGCCTGGTCAGAGGACACTATGGTGGGGCTTTTAAAGGCCTCTTGAAGCCTGGTCAGAGGACACTATGGTGGGGCTTTTAAAGGCCTGTTGAAGCCTGGTCAGAGGACACATGGTGGGGCTTTTAAAGGCCTGTTGAAGCCTGGTCAGAGGACACACTGTGGGGCTTTTAAAGGCCTGTTGAAGCCTGGTCAGAGGACACACTATGGGGCTTTTAAAGGCCTGTTGAAGCCTGGTCAGAGGACACACTGTGAGGCTTTTAAAGGCCTGTTGAAGCCTGGTCAGAGGACACACTATGGGGCTTTTAAAGGCCCGTTGAAGCGTGGTCAGAGGACACTATGGTGGGGCTTTTAAAGGCCTGTTGAAGCCTGGTCACAGGACTCATGGTGGGGCTTTTAAAGGCCTGTTGAAGCCTGGTCAGAGGACACTATGGTGGGGTTTTTAAAGGCCTGTTGAAGCCTGGTCAGAGGACACTATGGTGGGGCTTTTAAAGGCCTGTTGAAGCCTGGTTAGAGGACACACTGTGGGGCTTTTAAAGGCCTCTTGAAGCCTGGTCAGAGGACACTATGGTGGGGCTTTTAAAGGCCTGTTGAAGCCTGGTCAGAGGACACTATGGTGGGGCTTTTAAAGGCCTGTTGAAGCCTGGTCACAGGACACTATGGTGGGGCTTTTAAAGGCCTGTTGAAGCCTGGTCAGAGGACACTATGGTGGGGCTTTTAAAGGCCTCTTGAAGCCTGGTCAGAGGACACTATGGTGGGGCTTTTAAAGGCCTGTTGAAGCCTGGTCAGAGGACACATGGTGGGGCTTTTAAAGGCCTGTTGAAGCCTGGTCAGAGGACACACTGTGGGGCTTTTAAAGGCCTGTTGAAGCCTGGTCAGAGGACACACTATTGGGCTTTTAAAGGCCTGTTGAAGCCTGGTCAGAGGACACACTATGGGGCTTTTAAAGGCCTGTTGAAGCCAGGTCAGAGGACACACTATGGGGCTTTTAAAGGCCTGTTGAAGCCTGGTCAGAGGACACTATGGTGGGGCTTTTAAAGGCCTGTTGAAGCCTGGTCAGAGGACACTATGGTGGGGCTTTTAAAGGCCTGTTGAAGCCTGGTCAGAGGACACTATGGTGGGGCTTTTAAAGGCCTGTTGAAGCCTGGTCAGAGGACACTATGGTGGGGCTTTTAAAGGCCTGTTGAAGCCTGGTCAGAGGACACATGGTGGGGCTTTTAAAGGCCTGTTGAAGCCTGGTCAGAGGACACTATGGTGGGGCTTTTAAAGGCCTGTTGAAGCCTGGTCACAGGACTCATGGTGGGGCTTTTAAAGGCCTGTTGAAGCCTGGTCAGAGGACACTATGGTGGGGTTTTTAAAGGCCTGTTGAAGCCTGGTCAGAGGACACTATGGTGGGGCTTTTAAAGGCCTGTTGAAGCCTGGTTAGAGGACACACTGTGGGGCTTTTAAAGGCCTCTTGAAGCCTGGTCAGAGGACACTATGGTGGGGCTTTTAAAGGCCTGTTGAAGCCTGGTCAGAGGACACTATGGTGGGGCTTTTAAAGGCCTGTTGAAGCCTGGTCACAGGACACTATGGTGGGGCTTTTAAAGGCCTGTTGAAGCCTGGTCAGAGGACACTATGGTGGGGCTTTTAAAGGCCTCTTGAAGCCTGGTCAGAGGACACTATGGTGGGGCTTTTAAAGGCCTGTTGAAGCCTGGTCAGAGGACACATGGTGGGGCTTTTAAAGGCCTGTTGAAGCCTGGTCAGAGGACACACTGGGGCTTTTAAAGGCCTGTTGAAGCCTGGTCAGAGGACACACTATGGGGCTTTTAAAGGCCTGTTGAAGCCTGGTCAGAGGACACACTGTGGGGCTTTTAAAGGCCTGTTGAAGCCTGGTCAGAGGACACACTATGGGGCTTTTAAAGGCCTGTTGAAGCCTGGTCAGAGGACACTATGGTGGGGCTTTTAAAGGCCTGTTGAAGCCTGGTCACAGGACTCATGGTGGGGCTTTTAAAGGCCTGTTGAAGCCTGGTCAGAGGACACTATGGTGGGGTTTTTAAAGGCCTGTTGAAGCCTGGTCAGAGGACACTATGGTGGGGCTTTTAAAGGCCTGTTGAAGCCTGGTTAGAGGACACACTGTGGGGCTTTTAAAGGCCTCTTGAAGCCTGGTCAGAGGACACTATGGTGGGGCTTTTAAAGGCCTGTTGAAGCCTGGTCAGAGGACACTATGGTGGGGCTTTTAAAGGCCTGTTGAAGCCTGGTCACAGGGCACTATGGTGGGGCTTTTAAAGGCCTGTTGAAGCCTGGTCAGAGGACACTATGGTGGGGCTTTTAAAGGCCTCTTGAAGCCTGGTCAGAGGACACTATGGTGGGGCTTTTAAAGGCCTGTTGAAGCCTGGTCAGAGGACACGTGGTGGGGCTTTTAAAGGCCTGTTGAAGCCTGGTCAGAGGACACACTGTGGGGCTTTTAAAGGCCTGTTGAAGCCTGGTCAGAGGACACACTATGGGGCTTTTAAAGGCCTGTTGAAGCCTGGTCAGAGGACACACTATGGGGCTTTTAAAGGCCTGTTGAAGCCAGGTCAGAGGACACACTATGGGGCTTTTAAAGGCCTGTTGAAGCCTGGTCAGAGGACACTATGGTGGGGCTTTTAAAGGCCTGTTGAAGCCTGGTCAGAGGACACTATGGTGGGGCTTTTAAAGGCCTGTTGAAGCCTGGTTAGAGGACACACTGTGGGGCTTTTAAAGGCCTCTTGAAGCCTGGTCAGAGGACACTATGGTGGGGCTTTTAAAGGCCTGTTGAAGCCTGGTCAGAGGACACTATGGTGGGGCTTTTAAAGGCCTGTTGAAGCCTGGTCAGAGGACACTATGGTGGGGCTTTTAAAGGCCTCTTGAAGCCTGGTCAGAGGACACTATGGTGGGGCTTTTAAAGGCCTGTTGAAGCCTGGTCAGAGGACACATGGTGGGGCTTTTAAAGGCCTGTTGAAGCCTGGTCAGAGGACACACTGTGGGGCTTTTAAAGGCCTGTTGAACCCTGGTCAGAGGACACACTATGGGGCTTTTAAAGGCCTGTTGAAGCCTGGTCAGAGGACACACTGTGGGGCTTTTAAAGGCCTGTTGAAGCCTGGTCAGAGGACACACTATGGGGCTTTTAAAGGCCTGTTGAAGCCTGGTCAGAGGACACTATGGTGGGGCTTTTAAAGGCCTGTTGAAGCCTGGTCACGGGACTCATGGTGGGGCTTTTAAAGGCCTGTTGAAGCCTGGTCAGAGGACACTATGGTGGGGTTTTTAAAGGCCTGTTGAAGCCTGGTCAGAGGACACTATGGTGGGGCTTTTAAAGGCCTGTTGAAGCCTGGTCAGAGGACACTATGGTGGGGTTTTTAAAGGCCTGTTGAAGCCTGGTCAGAGGACACACTGTGGGGCTTTTAAAGGCCTCTTGAAGCCTGGTCAGAGGACACTATGGTGGGGCTTTTAAAGGCCTGTTGAAGCCTGGTCAGAGGACACTATGGTGGGGCTTTTAAAGGCCTGTTGAAGCCTGGTCACAGGACACTATGGTGGGGCTTTTAAAGGCCTGTTGAAGCCTGGTCAGAGGACACATGGTGGGGCTTTTAAAGGCCTGTTGAAGCCTGGTCAGAGGACACACTGTGGGGCTTTTAAAGGCCTGTTGAAGCCTGGTCAGAGGACACACTATGGGGCTTTTAAAGGCCTGTTGAAGCCTGGTCAGAGGACACACTATGGGGCTTTTAAAGGCCTGTTGAAGCCAGGTCAGAGGACACACTATGGGGCTTTTAAAGGCCTGTTGAAGCCTGGTCAGAGGACACTATGGTGGGGCTTTTAAAGGCCTGTTGAAGCCTGGTCAGAGGACACTATGGTGGGGCTTTTAAAGGCCTGTTGAAGCCTGGTCAGAGGACACTATGGTGGGGTTTTTAAAGGCCTGTTGAAGCCTGGTCAGAGGACACTATGGTGGGGCTTTTAAAGGCCTGTTGAAGCCTGGTCACAGGACTCATGGTGGGGCTTTTAAAGGCCTGTTGAAGCCTGGTCAGAGGACACTATGGTGGGGTTTTTAAAGGCCTGTTGAAGCCTGGTCAGAGGACACTATGGTGGGGCTTTTAAAGGCCTGTTGAAGCCTGGTTAGAGGACACACTGTGGGGCTTTTAAATGCCTCTTGAAGCCTGGTCAGAGGACACTATGGTGGGGCTTTTAAAGGCCTGTTGAAGCCTGGTCAGAGGACACTATGGTGGGGCTTTTAAAGGCCTGTTGAAGCCTGGTCACAGGACACTATGGTGGGGCTTTTAAAGGCCTGTTGAAGCCTGGTCAGAGGACACTATGGTGGGGCTTTTAAAGGCCTCTTGAAGCCTGGTCAGAGGACACTATGGTGGGGCTTTTAAAGGCCTGTTGAAGCCTGGTCAGAGGACACATGGTGGGGCTTTTAAAGGCCTGTTGAAGCCTGGTCAGAGGACACACTGTGGGGCTTTTAAAGGCCTGTTGAAGCCTGGTCAGAGGACACACTATGGGGCTTTTAAAGGCCTGTTGAAGCCTGGTCAAAGGACACACTATGGGGCTTTTAAAGGCCTGTTGAAGCCAGGTCAGAGGACACACTATGGGGCTTTTAAAGGCCTGTTGAAGCCTGGTCAGAGGACACACTATGGGGCTTTTAAAGGCCTGTTGAAGCCTGGTCAGAGGACACACTGTGGGGCGTTTAAAGGCCTCTTGAAGCCTGGTCAGAGGACACACTATGGGGCTTTTAAAGACCTCTTGAAGCCTGGTCAGAGGACACTATGGTGGGGCTTTTAAAGGCCTGTTGAAGCCTGGTCAGAGGACACTATGGTGGGGCTTTTAAAGGCCTGTTGAAGCCTGGTCAGAGGACACACTGTGGGGCTTTTAAAGGCCTGTTGAAGCCTGGTCAGAGGACACTATGGTGGGGCTTTTAAAGGCCTGTTGAAGCCTGGTCAGAGGACACATGGTGGGGCTTTTAAAGGCCTCTTGAAGCCTGGTTAGAGGACACTATGGTGGGGCTTTTAAAGGCCTGTTGAAGCCTGGTCAGAGGACACTATGGTGGGGCTTTTAAAGGCCTGTGGAAGCCTGGTCAGAGGACACCATGGTGGGGCTTTTAAAGGCCTGTTGAAGCCTGGTCAGAGGACACCATGGTGGGGCTTTTAAAGGCCTGTTGAAGCCTGGTCAGAGGACACATGGTGGGGCTTTTAAAGGCCTGTTGAAGCGTGGTCAGAGGACACTATGGTGGGGCTTTTAAAGGCCTGTTGAAGCCTGATCAGAGGACACATGGTGGGGCTTTTAAAGGCCTGTTGAAGCCTGGTCAGAGGACACCATGGTGGGGCTTTTAAAGGCCTCTTGAAGCCTGGTCACAGGACACACTGTGGGGCTTTTAAAGGCCTGTTGAAGCCTGGTCAGAGGACACATGGTGGGGCTTTTAAAGGCCTGTTGAAGCCTGGTCAGAGGACACTATGGTGGGGCTTTTAAAGGCCTGTTGAAGCCTGGTCAGAGGACACATGGTGGGGCTTTTAAAGGCCTGTTGAAGCCTGGTCAGAGGACACTATGGTGGGGCTTTTAAAGGCCTGTTGAAGCCTGGTCAGAGGACACTATGGTGGGGCTTTTAAAGGCCTGTTGAAGCCTGGTCAGAGGACACAGGGTGGGGCTTTTAAAGGCCTGTTGAAGCCTGGTCAGAGGACACTATGGTGGGGCTTTTAAAGGCCTCTTGAAGCCTGGTCAGAGGACACAGGGTGGGGCTTTTAAAGGCCTGTTGAAGCCTGGTCACAGGACACACTGTGGGGCTTTTAAAGGCCTGTTGAAGCCTGGTCACAGGACACACTGTGGGGCTTTTAAAGGCCTCTTGAAGCCTGGTCAGAGGACACACTATGGGGCTTTTAAAGGCCTGTTGAAGCCTGGTCAGAGGACACTATGGTGGGGCTTTTAAAGGCCTGTTGAAGCCTGGTCACAGGACTCATGGTGGGGCTTTTAAAGGCCTGTTGAAGCCTGGTCAGAGGACACTATGGTGGGGTTTTTAAAGGCCTGTTGAAGCCTGGTCAGAGGACACTATGGTGGGGCTTTTAAAGGCCTGTTGAAGCCTGGTCAGAGGACACACTATGGGGCTTTTAAAGGCCTGTTGAAGCCTGGTCAGAGGACACACTATGGGGCTTTTAAAGGCCTGTTGAAGCCTGGTCAGAGGACACACTGTGGGGCTTTTAAAGGCCTGTTGAAGCCTGGTCAGAGGACACACTATGGGGCTTTTAAAGGCCTGTTGAAGCCTGGTCAGAGGACACACTATGGGGCTTTTAAAGGCCTGTTGAAGCCAGGTCAGAGGACACACTATGGGGCTTTTAAAGGCCTGTTGAAGCCTGGTCAGAGGACACTATGGTGGGGCTTTTAAAGGCCTGTTGAAGCCTGGTCAGAGGACACTATGGTGGGGCTTTTAAAGGCCTGTTGAAGCCTGGTCAGAGGACACTATGGTGGGGTTTTTAAAGGCCTGTTGAAGCCTGGTCAGAGGACACTATGGTGGGGCTTTTAAAGGCCTGTTGAAGCCTGGTCACAGGACTCATGGTGGGGCTTTTAAAGGCCTGTTGAAGCCTGGTCAGAGGACACTATGGTGGGGTTTTTAAAGGCCTGTTGAAGCCTGGTCAGAGGACACTATGGTGGGGCTTTTAAAGGCCTGTTGAAGCCTGGTCACAGGACACTATGGTGGGGCTTTTAAAGGCCTGTTGAAGCCTGGTCAGAGGACACTATGGTGGGGCTTTTAAAGGCCTCTTGAAGCCTGGTCAGAGGACACTATGGTGGGGCTTTTAAAGGCCTGTTGAAGCCTGGTCAGAGGACACATGGTGGGGCTTTTAAAGGCCTGTTGAAGCCTGGTCAGAGGACACACTGTGGGGCTTTTAAAGGCCTGTTGAAGCCTGGTCAGAGGACACACTATGGGGCTTTTAAAGGCCTGTTGAAGCCAGGTCAGAGGACACACTATGGGGCTTTTAAAGGCCTGTTGAAGCCTGGTCAGAGGACACACTATGGGGCTTTTAAAGGCCTGTTGAAGCCTGGTCAGAGGACACACTGTGGGGCGTTTAAAGGCCTCTTGAAGCCTGGTCAGAGGACACACTATGGGGCTTTTAAAGACCTCTTGAAGCCTGGTCAGAGAACACTATGGTGGGGCTTTTAAAGGCCTGTTGAAGCCTGGTCAGAGGACACTATGGTGGGGCTTTTAAAGGCCTGTTGAAGCCTGGTCAGAGGACACACTGTGGGGCTTTTAAAGGCCTGTTGAAGCCTGGTCAGTGGACACTATGGTGGGGCTTTTAAAGGCCTGTTGAAGCCTGGTCAGAGGACACATGGTGGGGCTTTTAAAGGCCTCTTGAAGCCTGGTCAGAGGACACTATGGTGGGGCTTTTAAAGGCCTGTTGAAGCCTGGTCAGAGGACACTATGGTGGGGCTTTTAAAGGCCTGTGGAAGCCTGGTCAGAGGACACCATGGTGGGGCTTTTAAAGGCCTGTTGAAGCCTGGTCAGAGGACACCATGGTGGGGCTTTTAAAGGCCTGTTGAAGCCTGGTCAGAGGACACATGGTGGGGCTTTTAAAGGCCTGTTGAAGCGTGGTCAGAGGACACTATGGTGGGGCTTTTAAAGGCCTGTTGAAGCCTGGTCAGAGGACACATGGTGGGGCTTTTAAAGGCCTGTTGAAGCCTGGTCAGAGGACACCATGGTGGGGCTTTTAAAGGCCTCTTGAAGCCTGGTCACAGGACACACTGTGGGGCTTTTAAAGGCCTCTTGAAGCCTGGTTAGAGGACACTATGGTGGGGCTTTTAAAGGCCTGTTGAAGCCTGGTCAGAGGACACTATGGTGGGGCTTTTAAAGGCCTGTTGAAGCCTGGTCAGAGGACACATGGTGGGGCTTTTAAAGGCCTGTTGAAGCCTGGTCAGAGGACACTATGGTGGGGCTTTTAAAGGCCTGTTGAAGCCTGGTCAGAGGACACTATGGTGGGGCTTTTAAAGGCCTGTTGAAGCCTGGTCAGAGGACACAGGGTGGGGCTTTTAAAGGCCTGTTGAAGCCTGGTCAGAGGACACTATGGTGGGGCTTTTAAAGGCCTCTTGAAGCCTGGTCAGAGGACACAGGGTGGGGCTTTTAAAGGCCTGTTGAAGCCTGGTCACAGGACACACTGTGGGGCTTTTAAAGGCCTGTTGAAGCCTGGTCACAGGACACACTGTGGGGCTTTTAAAGGCCTCTTGAAGCCTGGTCAGAGGACACACTATGGGGCTTTTAAAGGCCTGTTGAAGCCTGGTCAGAGGACACTATGGTGGGGCTTTTAAAGGCCTGTTGAAGCCTGGTCACAGGACTCATGGTGGGGCTTTTAAAGGCCTGTTGAAGCCTGGTCAGAGGACACTATGGTGGGGCTTTTAAAGGCCTGTTGAAGCCTGGTCAGAGGACACTATGGTGGGGCTTTTAAAGGCCTGTTGAAGCCTGGTCAGAGGACACTATGGTGGGGCTTTTAAAGGCCTGTTGAAGCCTGGTCAGAGGACACATGGTGGGGCTTTTAAAGGCCTGTTGAAGCCTGGTCAGAGGACACTATGGTGGGGCTTTTAAAGGCCTGTTGAAGCCTGGTCACAGGACTCATGGTGGGGCTTTTAAAGGCCTGTTGAAGCCTGGTCAGAGGACACTATGGTGGGGTTTTTAAAGGCCTGTTGAAGCCTGGTCAGAGGACACTATGGTGGGGCTTTTAAAGGCCTGTTGAAGCCTGGTTAGAGGACACACTGTGGGGCTTTTAAAGGCCTCTTGAAGCCTGGTCAGAGGACACTATGGTGGGGCTTTTAAAGGCCTGTTGAAGCCTGGTCAGAGGACACTATGGTGGGGCTTTTAAAGGCCTGTTGAAGCCTGGTCACAGGACACTATGGTGGGGCTTTTAAAGGCCTGTTGAAGCCTGGTCAGAGGACACTATGGTGGGGCTTTTAAAGGCCTCTTGAAGCCTGGTCAGAGGACACTATGGTGGGGCTTTTAAAGGCCTGTTGAAGCCTGGTCAGAGGACACATGGTGGGGCTTTTAAAGGCCTGTTGAAGCCTGGTCAGAGGACACACTGGGGCTTTTAAAGGCCTGTTGAAGCCTGGTCAGAGGACACACTATGGGGCTTTTAAAGGCCTGTTGAAGCCTGGTCACAGGACACACTGTGGGGCTTTTAAAGGCCTGTTGAAGCCTGGTCAGAGGACACACTATGGGGCTTTTAAAGGCCTGTTGAAGCCTGGTCAGAGGACACTATGGTGGGGCTTTTAAAGGCCTGTTGAAGCCTGGTCACAGGACTCATGGTGGGGCTTTTAAAGGCCTGTTGAAGCCTGGTCAGAGGACACTATGGTGGGGTTTTTAAAGGCCTGTTGAAGCCTGGTCAGAGGACACTATGGTGGGGCTTTTAAAGGCCTGTTGAAGCCTGGTTAGAGGACACACTGTGGGGCTTTTAAAGGCCTCTTGAAGCCTGGTCAGAGGACACTATGGTGGGGCTTTTAAAGGCCTGTTGAAGCCTGGTCAGAGGACACTATGGTGGGGCTTTTAAAGGCCTGTTGAAGCCTGGTCACAGGGCACTATGGTGGGGCTTTTAAAGGCCTGTTGAAGCCTGGTCAGAGGACACTATGGTGGGGCTTTTAAAGGCCTCTTGAAGCCTGGTCAGAGGACACTATGGTGGGGCTTTTAAAGGCCTGTTGAAGCCTGGTCAGAGGACACGTGGTGGGGCTTTTAAAGGCCTGTTGAAGCCTGGTCAGAGGACACACTGTGGGGCTTTTAAAGGCATGTTGAAGCCTGGTCAGAGGACACACTATGGGGCTTTTAAAGGCCTGTTGAAGCCTGGTCAGAGGACACACTATGGGGCTTTTAAAGGCCTGTTGAAGCCAGGTCAGAGGACACACTATGGGGCTTTTAAAGGCCTGTTGAAGCCTGGTCAGAGGACACTATGGTGGGGCTTTTAAAGGCCTGTTGAAGCCTGGTCAGAGGACACTATGGTGGGGCTTTTAAAGGCCTGTTGAAGCCTGGTTAGAGGACACACTGTGGGGCTTTTAAAGGCCTCTTGAAGCCTGGTCAGAGGACACTATGGTGGGGCTTTTAAAGGCCTGTTGAAGCCTGGTCAGAGGACACTATGGTGGGGCTTTTAAAGGCCTGTTGAAGCCTGGTCAGAGGACACTATGGTGGGGCTTTTAAAGGCCTCTTGAAGCCTGGTCAGAGGACACTATGGTGGGGCTTTTAAAGGCCTGTTGAAGCCTGGTCAGAGGACACATGGTGGGGCTTTTAAAGGCCTGTTGAAGCCTGGTCAGAGGACACACTGTGGGGCTTTTAAAGGCCTGTTGAACCCTGGTCAGAGGACACACTATGGGGCTTTTAAAGGCCTGTTGAAGCCTGGTCAGAGGACACACTGTGGGGCTTTTAAAGGCCTGTTGAAGCCTGGTCAGAGGACACACTATGGGGCTTTTAAAGGCCTGTTGAAGCCTGGTCAGAGGACACTATGGTGGGGCTTTTAAAGGCCTGTTGAAGCCTGGTCACGGGACTCATGGTGGGGCTTTTAAAGGCCTGTTGAAGCCTGGTCAGAGGACACTATGGTGGGGTTTTTAAAGGCCTGTTGAAGCCTGGTCAGAGGACACTATGGTGGGGCTTTTAAAGGCCTGTTGAAGCCTGGTCAGAGGACACTATGGTGGGGTTTTTAAAGGCCTGTTGAAGCCTGGTCAGAGGACACACTGTGGGGCTTTTAAAGGCCTCTTGAAGCCTGGTCAGAGGACACTATGGTGGGGCTTTTAAAGGCCTGTTGAAGCCTGGTCAGAGGACACTATGGTGGGGCTTTTAAAGGCCTGTTGAAGCCTGGTCACAGGACACTATGGTGGGGCTTTTAAAGGCCTGTTGAAGCCTGGTCAGAGGACACATGGTGGGGCTTTTAAAGGCCTGTTGAAGCCTGGTCAGAGGACACACTGTGGGGCTTTTAAAGGCCTGTTGAAGCCTGGTCAGAGGACACACTATGGGGCTTTTAAAGGCCTGTTGAAGCCTGGTCAGAGGACACACTATGGGGCTTTTAAAGGCCTGTTGAAGCCAGGTCAGAGGACACACTATGGGGCTTTTAAAGGCCTGTTGAAGCCTGGTCAGAGGACACTATGGTGGGGCTTTTAAAGGCCTGTTGAAGCCTGGTCAGAGGACACTATGGTGGGGCTTTTAAAGGCCTGTTGAAGCCTGGTCAGAGGACACTATGGTGGGGTTTTTAAAGGCCTGTTGAAGCCTGGTCAGAGGACACTATGGTGGGGCTTTTAAAGGCCTGTTGAAGCCTGGTCACAGGACTCATGGTGGGGCTTTTAAAGGCCTGTTGAAGCCTGGTCAGAGGACACTATGGTGGGGTTTTTAAAGGCCTGTTGAAGCCTGGTCAGAGGACACTATGGTGGGGCTTTTAAAGGCCTGTTGAAGCCTGGTTAGAGGACACACTGGGGCTTTTAAATGCCTCTTGAAGCCTGGTCAGAGGACACTATGGTGGGGCTTTTAAAGGCCTGTTGAAGCCTGGTCAGAGGACACTATGGTGGGGCTTTTAAAGGCCTGTTGAAGCCTGGTCACAGGACACTATGGTGGGGCTTTTAAAGGCCTGTTGAAGCCTGGTCAGAGGACACTATGGTGGGGCTTTTAAAGGCCTCTTGAAGCCTGGTCAGAGGACACTATGGTGGGGCTTTTAAAGGCCTGTTGAAGCCTGGTCAGAGGACACATGGTGGGGCTTTTAAAGGCCTGTTGAAGCCTGGTCAGAGGACACACTGTGGGGCTTTTAAAGGCCTGTTGAAGCCTGGTCAGAGGACACACTATGGGGCTTTTAAAGGCCTGTTGAAGCCTGGTCAAAGGACACACTATGGGGCTTTTAAAGGCCTGTTGAAGCCTGGTCAGAGGACACACTATGGGGCTTTTAAAGGCCTGTTGAAGCCTGGTCAGAGGACACACTATGGGGCTTTTAAAGGCCTGTTGAAGCCTGGTCAGAGGACACACTGTGGGGCGTTTAAAGGCCTCTTGAAGCCTGGTCAGAGGACACACTATGGGGCTTTTAAAGACCTCTTGAAGCCTGGTCAGAGGACACTATGGTGGGGCTTTTAAAGGCCTGTTGAAGCCTGGTCAGAGGACACTATGGTGGGGCTTTTAAAGGCCTGTTGAAGCCTGGTCAGAGGACACACTGTGGGGCTTTTAAAGGCCTGTTGAAGCCTGGTCAGAGGACACTATGGTGGGGCTTTTAAAGGCCTGTTGAAGCCTGGTCAGAGGACACATGGTGGGGCTTTTAAAGGCCTCTTGAAGCCTGGTTAGAGGACACTATGGTGGGGCTTTTAAAGGCCTGTTGAAGCCTGGTCAGAGGACACTATGGTGGGGCTTTTAAAGGCCTGTGGAAGCCTGGTCAGAGGACACCATGGTGGGGCTTTTAAATGCCTGTTGAAGCCTGGTCAGAGGACACCATGGTGGGGCTTTTAAAGGCCTGTTGAAGCCTGGTCAGAGGACACATGGTGGGGCTTTTAAAGGCCTGTTGAAGCGTGGTCAGAGGACACTATGGTGGGGCTTTTAAAGGCCTGTTGAAGCCTGATCAGAGGACACATGGTGGGGCTTTTAAAGGCCTGTTGAAGCCTGGTCAGAGGACACCATGGTGGGGCTTTTAAAGGCCTCTTGAAGCCTGGTCACAGGACACACTGTGGGGCTTTTAAAGGCCTGTTGAAGCCTGGTCAGAGGACACATGGTGGGGCTTTTAAAGGCCTGTTGAAGCCTGGTCAGAGGACACTATGGTGGGGCTTTTAAAGGCCTGTTGAAGCCTGGTCAGAGGACACATGGTGGGGCTTTTAAAGGCCTGTTGAAGCCTGGTCAGAGGACACTATGGTGGGGCTTTTAAAGGCCTGTTGAAGCCTGGTCAGAGGACACTATGGTGGGGCTTTTAAAGGCCTGTTGAAGCCTGGTCAGAGGACACAGGGTGGGGCTTTTAAAGGCCTGTTGAAGCCTGGTCAGAGGACACTATGGTGGGGCTTTTAAAGGCCTCTTGAAGCCTGGTCAGAGGACACAGGGTGGGGCTTTTAAAGGCCTGTTGAAGCCTGGTCACAGGACACACTGTGGGGCTTTTAAAGGCCTGTTGAAGCCTGGTCACAGGACACACTGTGGGGCTTTTAAAGGCCTCTTGAAGCCTGGTCAGAGGACACACTATGGGGCTTTTAAAGGCCTGTTGAAGCCTGGTCAGAGGACACTATGGTGGGGCTTTTAAAGGCCTGTTGAAGCCTGGTCACAGGACTCATGGTGGGGCTTTTAAAGGCCTGTTGAAGCCTGGTCAGAGGACACTATGGTGGGGTTTTTAAAGGCCTGTTGAAGCCTGGTCAGAGGACACTATGGTGGGGCTTTTAAAGGCCTGTTGAAGCCTGGTCAGAGGACACACTATGGGGCTTTTAAAGGCCTGTTGAAGCCTGGTCAGAGGACACACTATGGGGCTTTTAAAGGCCTGTTGAAGCCTGGTCAGAGGACACACTGTGGGGCTTTTAAAGGCCTGTTGAAGCCTGGTCAGAGGACACACTATGGGGCTTTTAAAGGCCTGTTGAAGCCTGGTCAGAGGACACACTATGGGGCTTTTAAAGGCCTGTTGAAGCCAGGTCAGAGGACACACTATGGGGCTTTTAAAGGCCTGTTGAAGCCTGGTCAGAGGACACTATGGTGGGGCTTTTAAAGGCCTGTTGAAGCCTGGTCAGAGGACACTATGGTGGGGCTTTTAAAGGCCTGTTGAAGCCTGGTCAGAGGACACTATGGTGGGGTTTTTAAAGGCCTGTTGAAGCCTGGTCAGAGGACACTATGGTGGGGCTTTTAAAGGCCTGTTGAAGCCTGGTCACAGGACTCATGGTGGGGCTTTTAAAGGCCTGTTGAAGCCTGGTCAGAGGACACTATGGTGGGGTTTTTAAAGGCCTGTTGAAGCCTGGTCAGAGGACACTATGGTGGGGCTTTTAAAGGCCTGTTGAAGCCTGGTCACAGGACACTATGGTGGGGCTTTTAAAGGCCTGTTGAAGCCTGGTCAGAGGACACTATGGTGGGGCTTTTAAAGGCCTCTTGAAGCCTGGTCAGAGGACACTATGGTGGGGCTTTTAAAGGCCTGTTGAAGCCTGGTCAGAGGACACATGGTGGGGCTTTTAAAGGCCTGTTGAAGCCTGGTCAGAGGACACACTGTGGGGCTTTTAAAGGCCTGTTGAAGCCTGGTCAGAGGACACACTATGGGGCTTTTAAAGGCCTGTTGAAGCCAGGTCAGAGGACACACTATGGGGCTTTTAAAGGCCTGTTGAAGCCTGGTCAGAGGACACACTATGGGGCTTTTAAAGGCCTGTTGAAGCCTGGTCAGAGGACACACTGTGGGGCGTTTAAAGGCCTCTTGAAGCCTGGTCAGAGGACACACTATGGGGCTTTTAAAGACCTCTTGAAGCCTGGTCAGAGAACACTATGGTGGGGCTTTTAAAGGCCTGTTGAAGCCTGGTCAGAGGACACTATGGTGGGGCTTTTAAAGGCCTGTTGAAGCCTGGTCAGAGGACACACTGTGGGGCTTTTAAAGGCCTGTTGAAGCCTGGTCAGAGGACACTATGGTGGGGCTTTTAAAGGCCTGTTGAAGCCTGGTCAGAGGACACATGGTGGGGCTTTTAAAGGCCTCTTGAAGCCTGGTTAGAGGACACTATGGTGGGGCTTTTAAAGGCCTGTTGAAGCCTGGTCAGAGGACACTATGGTGGGGCTTTTAAAGGCCTGTGGAAGCCTGGTCAGAGGACACCATGGTGGGGCTTTTAAAGGCCTGTTGAAGCCTGGTCAGAGGACACCATGGTGGGGCTTTTAAAGGCCTGTTGAAGCCTGGTCAGAGGACACATGGTGGGGCTTTTAAAGGCCTGTTGAAGCGTGGTCAGAGGACACTATGGTGGGGCTTTTAAAGGCCTGTTGAAGCCTGGTCAGAGGACACATGGTGGGGCTTTTAAAGGCCTGTTGAAGCCTGGTCAGAGGACACCATGGTGGGGCTTTTAAAGGCCTCTTGAAGCCTGGTCACAGGACACACTGTGGGGCTTTTAAAGGCCTCTTGAAGCCTGGTTAGAGGACACTATGGTGGGGCTTTTAAAGGCCTGTTGAAGCCTGGTCAGAGGACACTATGGTGGGGCTTTTAAAGGCCTGTTGAAGCCTGGTCAGAGGACACATGGTGGGGCTTTTAAAGGCCTGTTGAAGCCTGGTCAGAGGACACTATGGTGGGGCTTTTAAAGGCCTGTTGAAGCCTGGTCAGAGGACACTATGGTGGGGCTTTTAAAGGCCTGTTGAAGCCTGGTCAGAGGACACAGGGTGGGGCTTTTAAAGGCCTGTTGAAGCCTGGTCAGAGGACACTATGGTGGGGCTTTTAAAGGCCTCTTGAAGCCTGGTCAGAGGACACAGGGTGGGGCTTTTAAAGGCCTGTTGAAGCCTGGTCACAGGACACACTGTGGGGCTTTTAAAGGCCTGTTGAAGCCTGGTCACAGGACACACTGTGGGGCTTTTAAAGGCCTCTTGAAGCCTGGTCAGAGGACACACTATGGGGCTTTTAAAGGCCTGTTGAAGCCTGGTCAGAGGACACTATGGTGGGGCTTTTAAAGGCCTGTTGAAGCCTGGTCACAGGACTCATGGTGGGGCTTTTAAAGGCCTGTTGAAGCCTGGTCAGAGGACACTATGGTGGGGTTTTTAAAGGCCTGTTGAAGCCTGGTCAGAGGACACTATGGTGGGGCTTTTAAAGGCCTGTTGAAGCCTGGTCAGAAGACACACTATGGGGCTTTTAAAGGCCTGTTGAAGCCTGGTCAGAGGACACACTATGGGGCTTTTAAAGGCCTGTTGAAGCCAGGTCAGAGGACACACTATGGGGCTTTTAAAGGCCTGTTGAAGCCTGGTCAGAGGACACTATGGTGGGGCTTTTAAAGGCCTGTTGAAGCCTGGTCAGAGGACACTATGGTGGGGCTTTTAAAGGCCTCTTGAAGCCTGGTTAGAGGACACACTGTGGGGCTTTTAAAGGCCTCTTGAAGCCTGGTCAGAGGACACTATGGTGGGGCTTTTAAAGGCCTGTTGAAGCCTGGTCAGAGGACACTATGGTGGGGCTTTTAAAGGCCTGTTGAAGCCTGGTCACAGGACACTATGGTGGGGCTTTTAAAGGCCTGTTGAAGCCTGGTCAGAGGACACTATGGTGGGGCTTTTAAAGGCCTCTTGAAGCCTGGTCAGAGGACACTATGGTGGGGCTTTTAAAGGCCTGTTGAAGCCTGGTCAGAGGACACATGGTGGGGCTTTTAAAGGCCTGTTGAAGCCTGGTCAGAGGACACACTGTGGGGCTTTTAAAGGCCTGTTGAAGCCTGGTCAGAGGACACACTATGGGGCTTTTAAAGGCCTGTTGAAGCCTGGTCAGAGGACACACTGTGGGGCTTTTAAAGGCCTGTTGAAGCCTGGTCAGAGGACACACTATGGGGCTTTTAAAGGCCTGTTGAAGCCTGGTCAGAGGACACTATGGTGGGGCTTTTAAAGGCCTGTTGAAGCCTGGTCACAGGACTCATGGTGGGGCTTTTAAAGGCCTGTTGAAGCCTGGTCAGAGGACACTATGGTGGGGTTTTTAAAGGCCTGTTGAAGCCTGGTCAGAGGACACTATGGTGGGGCTTTTAAAGGCCTGTTGAAGCCTGGTCAGAGGACACTATGGTGGGGTTTTTAAAGGCCTGTTGAAGCCTGGTCAGAGGACACACTGTGGGGCTTTTAAAGGCCTCTTGAAGCCTGGTCAGAGGACACTATGGTGGGGCTTTTAAAGGCCTGTTGAAGCCTGGTCAGAGGACACTATGGTGGGGCTTTTAAAGGCCTGTTGAAGCCTGGTCACAGGACACTATGGTGGGGCTTTTAAAGGCCTGTTGAAGCCTGGTCAGAGGACACATGGTGGGGCTTTTAAAGGCCTGTTGAAGCCTGGTCAGAGGACACACTGTGGGGCTTTTAAAGGCCTGTTGAAGCCTGTTCAGAGGACACACTATGGGGCTTTTAAAGGCCTCTTGAAGCCTGGTCACAGGACACACTGTGGGGCTTTTAAAGGCCTGTTGAAGCCTGGTCAGAGGACACATGGTGGGGCTTTTAAAGGCCTGTTGAAGCCTGGTCAGAGGACACTATGGTGGGGCTTTTAAAGGCCTGTTGAAGCCTGGTCAGAGGACACATGGTGGGGCTTTTAAAGGCCTGTTGAAGCCTGGTCAGAGGACACTATGGTGGGGCTTTTAAAGGCCTGTTGAAGCCTGGTCAGAGGACACTATGGTGGGGCTTTTAAAGGCCTGTTGAAGCCTGGTCAGAGGACACAGGGTGGGGCTTTTAAAGGCCTGTTGAAGCCTGGTCAGAGGACACTATGGTGGGGCTTTTAAAGGCCTCTTGAAGCCTGGTCAGAGGACACAGGGTGGGGCTTTTAAAGGCCTGTTGAAGCCTGGTCACAGGACACACTGTGGGGCTTTTAAAGGCCTGTTGAAGCCTGGTCACAGGACACACTGTGGGGCTTTTAAAGGCCTCTTGAAGCCTGGTCAGAGGACACACTATGGGGCTTTTAAAGGCCTGTTGAAGCCTGGTCAGAGGACACTATGGTGGGGCTTTTAAAGGCCTGTTGAAGCCTGGTCACAGGACTCATGGTGGGGCTTTTAAAGGCCTGTTGAAGCCTGGTCAGAGGACACTATGGTGGGGTTTTTAAAGGCCTGTTGAAGCCTGGTCAGAGGACACTATGGTGGGGCTTTTAAAGGCCTGTTGAAGCCTGGTCAGAGGACACACTATGGGGCTTTTAAAGGCCTGTTGAAGCCTGGTCAGAGGACACACTATGGGGCTTTTAAAGGCCTGTTGAAGCCTGGTCAGAGGACACACTGTGGGGCTTTTAAAGGCCTGTTGAAGCCTGGTCAGAGGACACACTATGGGGCTTTTAAAGGCCTGTTGAAGCCTGGTCAGAGGACACACTATGGGGCTTTTAAAGGCCTGTTGAAGCCAGGTCAGAGGACACACTATGGGGCTTTTAAAGGCCTGTTGAAGCCTGGTCAGAGGACACTATGGTGGGGCTTTTAAAGGCCTGTTGAAGCCTGGTCAGAGGACACTATGGTGGGGCTTTTAAAGGCCTGTTGAAGCCTGGTCAGAGGACACTATGGTGGGGTTTTTAAAGGCCTGTTGAAGCCTGGTCAGAGGACACTATGGTGGGGCTTTTAAAGGCCTGTTGAAGCCTGGTCACAGGACTCATGGTGGGGCTTTTAAAGGCCTGTTGAAGCCTGGTCAGAGGACACTATGGTGGGGTTTTTAAAGGCCTGTTGAAGCCTGGTCAGAGGACACTATGGTGGGGCTTTTAAAGGCCTGTTGAAGCCTGGTCACAGGACACTATGGTGGGGCTTTTAAAGGCCTGTTGAAGCCTGGTCAGAGGACACTATGGTGGGGCTTTTAAAGGCCTCTTGAAGCCTGGTCAGAGGACACTATGGTGGGGCTTTTAAAGGCCTGTTGAAGCCTGGTCAGAGGACACATGGTGGGGCTTTTAAAGGCCTGTTGAAGCCTGGTCAGAGGACACACTGTGGGGCTTTTAAAGGCCTGTTGAAGCCTGGTCAGAGGACACACTATGGGGCTTTTAAAGGCCTGTTGAAGCCAGGTCAGAGGACACACTATGGGGCTTTTAAAGGCCTGTTGAAGCCTGGTCAGAGGACACACTATGGGGCTTTTAAAGGCCTGTTGAAGCCTGGTCAGAGGACACACTGTGGGGCGTTTAAAGGCCTCTTGAAGCCTGGTCAGAGGACACACTATGGGGCTTTTAAAGACCTCTTGAAGCCTGGTCAGAGAACACTATGGTGGGGCTTTTAAAGGCCTGTTGAAGCCTGGTCAGAGGACACTATGGTGGGGCTTTTAAAGGCCTGTTGAAGCCTGGTCAGAGGACACACTGTGGGGCTTTTAAAGGCCTGTTGAAGCCTGGTCAGAGGACACTATGGTGGGGCTTTTAAAGGCCTGTTGAAGCCTGGTCAGAGGACACATGGTGGGGCTTTTAAAGGCCTCTTGAAGCCTGGTTAGAGGACACTATGGTGGGGCTTTTAAAGGCCTGTTGAAGCCTGGTCAGAGGACACTATGGTGGGGCTTTTAAAGGCCTGTGGAAGCCTGGTCAGAGGACACCATGGTGGGGCTTTTAAAGGCCTGTTGAAGCCTGGTCAGAGGACACCATGGTGGGGCTTTTAAAGGCCTGTTGAAGCCTGGTCAGAGGACACATGGTGGGGCTTTTAAAGGCCTGTTGAAGCGTGGTCAGAGGACACTATGGTGGGGCTTTTAAAGGCCTGTTGAAGCCTGGTCAGAGGACACATGGTGGGGCTTTTAAAGGCCTGTTGAAGCCTGGTCAGAGGACACCATGGTGGGGCTTTTAAAGGCCTCTTGAAGCCTGGTCACAGGACACACTGTGGGGCTTTTAAAGGCCTCTTGAAGCCTGGTTAGAGGACACTATGGTGGGGCTTTTAAAGGCCTGTTGAAGCCTGGTCAGAGGACACTATGGTGGGGCTTTTAAAGGCCTGTTGAAGCCTGGTCAGAGGACACATGGTGGGGCTTTTAAAGGCCTGTTGAAGCCTGGTCAGAGGACACTATGGTGGGGCTTTTAAAGGCCTGTTGAAGCCTGGTCAGAGGACACTATGGTGGGGCTTTTAAAGGCCTGTTGAAGCCTGGTCAGAGGACACAGGGTGGGGCTTTTAAAGGCCTGTTGAAGCCTGGTCAGAGGACACTATGGTGGGGCTTTTAAAGGCCTCTTGAAGCCTGGTCAGAGGACACAGGGTGGGGCTTTTAAAGGCCTGTTGAAGCCTGGTCACAGGACACACTGTGGGGCTTTTAAAGGCCTGTTGAAGCCTGGTCACAGGACACACTGTGGGGCTTTTAAAGGCCTCTTGAAGCCTGGTCAGAGGACACACTATGGGGCTTTTAAAGGCCTGTTGAAGCCTGGTCAGAGGACACTATGGTGGGGCTTTTAAAGGCCTGTTGAAGCCTGGTCACAGGACTCATGGTGGGGCTTTTAAAGGCCTGTTGAAGCCTGGTCAGAGGACACTATGGTGGGGTTTTTAAAGGCCTGTTGAAGCCTGGTCAGAGGACACTATGGTGGGGCTTTTAAAGGCCTGTTGAAGCCTGGTCAGAAGACACACTATGGGGCTTTTAAAGGCCTGTTGAAGCCTGGTCAGAGGACACACTATGGGGCTTTTAAAGGCCTGTTGAAGCCAGGTCAGAGGACACACTATGGGGCTTTTAAAGGCCTGTTGAAGCCTGGTCAGAGGACACTATGGTGGGGCTTTTAAAGGCCTGTTGAAGCCTGGTCAGAGGACACTATGGTGGGGCTTTTAAAGGCCTCTTGAAGCCTGGTTAGAGGACACACTGTGGGGCTTTTAAAGGCCTCTTGAAGCCTGGTCAGAGGACACTATGGTGGGGCTTTTAAAGGCCTGTTGAAGCCTGGTCAGAGGACACTATGGTGGGGCTTTTAAAGGCCTGTTGAAGCCTGGTCACAGGACACTATGGTGGGGCTTTTAAAGGCCTGTTGAAGCCTGGTCAGAGGACACTATGGTGGGGCTTTTAAAGGCCTCTTGAAGCCTGGTCAGAGGACACTATGGTGGGGCTTTTAAAGGCCTGTTGAAGCCTGGTCAGAGGACACATGGTGGGGCTTTTAAAGGCCTGTTGAAGCCTGGTCAGAGGACACACTGTGGGGCTTTTAAAGGCCTGTTGAAGCCTGGTCAGAGGACACACTATGGGGCTTTTAAAGGCCTGTTGAAGCCTGGTCAGAGGACACACTGTGGGGCTTTTAAAGGCCTGTTGAAGCCTGGTCAGAGGACACACTATGGGGCTTTTAAAGGCCTGTTGAAGCCTGGTCAGAGGACACTATGGTGGGGCTTTTAAAGGCCTGTTGAAGCCTGGTCACAGGACTCATGGTGGGGCTTTTAAAGGCCTGTTGAAGCCTGGTCAGAGGACACTATGGTGGGGTTTTTAAAGGCCTGTTGAAGCCTGGTCAGAGGACACTATGGTGGGGCTTTTAAAGGCCTGTTGAAGCCTGGTCAGAGGACACTATGGTGGGGTTTTTAAAGGCCTGTTGAAGCCTGGTCAGAGGACACACTGTGGGGCTTTTAAAGGCCTCTTGAAGCCTGGTCAGAGGACACTATGGTGGGGCTTTTAAAGGCCTGTTGAAGCCTGGTCAGAGGACACTATGGTGGGGCTTTTAAAGGCCTGTTGAAGCCTGGTCACAGGACACTATGGTGGGGCTTTTAAAGGCCTGTTGAAGCCTGGTCAGAGGACACATGGTGGGGCTTTTAAAGGCCTGTTGAAGCCTGGTCAGAGGACACACTGTGGGGCTTTTAAAGGCCTGTTGAAGCCTGTTCAGAGGACACACTATGGGGCTTTTAAAGGCCTGTTGAAGCCTGGTCAGAGGACACACTATGGGGCTTTTAAAGGCCTGTTGAAGCCAGGTCAGAGGACACACTATGGGGCTTTTAAAGGCCTGTTGAAGCCTGGTCAGAGGACACTATGGTGGGGCTTTTAAAGGCCTGTTGAAGCCTGGTCAGAGGACACTATGGTGGGGCTTTTAAAGGCCTGTTGAAGCCTGGTCAGAGGACACTATGGTGGGGTTTTTAAAGGCCTGTTGAAGCCTGGTCAGAGGACACTATGGTGGGGCTTTTAAAGGCCTGTTGAAGCCTGGTCACAGGACTCATGGTGGGGCTTTTAAAGGCCTGTTGAAGCCTGGTCAGAGGACACTATGGTGGGGTTTTTAAAGGCCTGTTGAAGCCTGGTCAGAGGACACTATGGTGGGGCTTTTAAAGGCCTGTTGAAGCCTGGTTAGAGGACACACTGTGGGGCTTTTAAATGCCTCTTGAAGCCTGGTCAGAGGAATGAATGAATGAATGAATGAATGAATGAATGAATGAATGAATGAATGAATGAATGAAAACTTTATTTAACAGATTGCAGAATGGGTACAATACAGTACGGCTCAATACATACAATTGTTAAGGGGATGCAGACCTGAGAAAGACGTTTGTCTTGTTTCCATCAGGGTCCCCCATTTTCAATTCATATAGATGGTCACTATGGTGGGGCTTTTAAAGGCCTGTTGAAGCCTGGTCAGAGGACACTATGGTGGGGCTTTTAAAGGCCTGTTGAAGCCTGTTCAGAGGACACTATGGTGGGGCTTTTAAAGGCCTGTTGAAGCGTGGTCAGAGGACACTATGGTGGGGCTTTTAAAGGCCTGTTGGAGCCTGGTCAGAGGACACTATGGTGGGGCTTTTAAAGGCCTGTTGAAGCCTGGTCAGAGGACACTATGGTGGGGCTTTTAAAGGCCTGTTGAAGCCTGGTCAGAGGACACTATGGTGGGGCTTTTAAAGGCCTCTTGGAGGCCGAGGTGCGGAACTCACACCGACAACAGGAGCCACTGATCTGGAGTCAGTCCTCGGAGGAGGAGGGCGGCGTCGGTGCGGAACTCACACCGACAACAGGAGCCACTGATCTGGAGTCAGTCCTCGGCGGTGGTGCCTCTTAAAGAAAAGGCTCCTCGTCCTCGGAGAGAGGCTTCTGGAAAATAAACACACGTCGCTCTCGCTCTCGCCAAAAAGCCATTTCACGTTCTGAAAGGCGGCAGTCCGCTAATCTATGAATAGCGAACCTGGGAACCCCGGTGACAAATGTTATCGCGGCGTGCCACAGAGGGTTCAACCCCCCCCCCCACACACACACTCACAGGCCAACCTCTGAGATTATGTCACCGTAATCCCCCCCTGAGCTGAGGCCTTTTGTTGCCTAGATGGGCAGGTGATTCCGGGGGACGCGAGAGCAAAGCAGCCAGCGCCAGGGTCGACGAGGAGGAATTATTATTTTCCTTCTCGACATGACAATAGAGGTTTGGACAGTCGAAAGTGTTGTTGTCATATTGTATATTATGTACACGTTTGGGGTTTTGGGGGGAGGGGGGAGGGGGGGGAGATGTAATTCCAAAGGTATGAAAAGTACCGTAGTAGGAGAGGGATTATGTTTTTCTTCGCTATCGGGTTTGCGGCGCGTGCCGTGCCTCCTCTCTGACTGACACGTGTCGGGGAAGGTGTCTCTCCGGGCGGCCAAAGGGAACTCTGGGTGTTTTTTGTGTCGATTGATTGAAAAGTCTCCCTCTTCCCTCTTAACCCGGCGAGCAGTTCTGTAGAAGAGGCTCGGTTCACGTGGTGGTCACATGATAATATAGCAAACAAACAATGAAGGCGGGGGTGGGGTGGGGGTGGGGTGGGGGGTTCGGTGGGGTGGGGTGGGGGTCAGTCCACACTAAGACAAATTACCTCCTGGTTCCCAAAGGAACTTTCTGCAGGATATAATATGTTTTTTAATTGATTCCTCCTCCAACTGCGGGAGTTGATAACTTAATACCCACCCACGTCAGGGAGAGAGAGTGAGAGACAGAGAGAGAGGGAGAGAGAGGACAGAGAGAGAGAGAGAGAGAGAGAGAGAGAGAGAGAGAGAGAGAGAGAGAGAGAGAGAGAGACAGAGAGAGAGAGAGAGAGAGAGAGACAGAGACAGAGAGAGACAGAGACAGAGAGAGAGAGAGAGGAAAAGAGAGATAGAGAAAGAGAGAGAGGGAGACAGAGAAGGAGACAGAGAGAGGGAGACAGAGAGAGAGAAAGAGAGAGAGAGAGAGAGAGAGAGAGAGAGAGAGAGAGAGAGAGAGAGAGAGAGAGAGAGAGAGAGAGAGAGAGAGAGAGAGAGAGAGAGAGAGAGAGAGAGAGAGAGAGAGAGAGGAAAAGAGAGATAGAGAAAGAGAGAGAGGGAGACAGAGAAGGAGACAGAGAGAGGGAGACAGAGAGAGAGAAAGAGAGAGAGAGGGAGACAGAGAGAAGGAGACAGAGAGAGGGAGAGACAGAGAGGGAAAGAGAGAGAGAGGAAAGAGAGAAAGGGAGACCGAGAGAGGGAAAGAGAGAGAGAGGGAGACAGAGAGAGAGGGAGACAGAGAGAGGGAGAGACAGAGAGAGGAAGAGAGACAAGAGTCTTCAGAGTCATGAAAACAAAGCTAGCTTGTCTCTGTATCATTATACCATCAAAGGTCCTCTACACCTGCGGGCCACATGTAGGGGCCGCCTCTATACTTTCCACAAGCAAGTTGTCCTTTTGCGCGATCTGATTGGCCACTGACGTTTCTGGTCATGTGACATGTGCGCCCAATCGTGTGACTGCAAGTTCTTTGGACGGTTAAGCTTAGGCCCTCTTTCGAAGTTGGTTATGGCTAGAGTTTGTCTTAGAGCAGGGCGATAGAACGCCTGCCCTGATTCCAAACTCTAACCTTAACCAACTGCGAAAGAGTGGCCTAAGCTTAACCAGTGATAAACTAGGCGTTAGGTCGTTTGCAGGCTGTTCGACGCGGAAATGGGCTAAGACACTGCTCGTCGTGCGATTGGGCGCACATGTCACATGACCAGAAACGTGCGTGGCCAATCAGAGCGCAAAACGGGAACGCGGAAGGACAAGTTGCTTGTGGAAAGTATAGACGCGTAGGGGCCACAGGTCCACAGGTAGGGTCCACAGGTAGGGTCCATGTGAGAAAAAACGAGAAAGAAACCGCAATCGCATCGGCGGCCATCACGCCGGGGTGATCCCGCCGCCTTGATATGATTTAATTGGGGTTTTTCCTCGTCGTATCGCAGGCTTTAATTTAAACGTCAACGCC
>NC_140178.1:4563243-4608243 GCF_963971535.1 Notolepis coatsorum
AGGCCTATCTGTGCAGAGAGAGAGAGAGAGAGAGAGAGAGGCCTATCTGTGCAGAGAGAGAGAGAGAAAGGCCTATCTGTGCAGAGAGAGAGAGAGAGAGAGAGAGAGAGAGAGAGGCCTATCTGTGCAGAGAGAGAGAGAGAGAGAGAGAGAGAGGCCTATCTGTGCAGAGAGAGAGAGAGAGAGGCCTATCTGTGCAGAGAGAGAGAGAGAGAGAGAGAGAGGCCTATCTGTGCAGAGAGAGAGAGAGAGAGAGAGAGAGGCCTATCTGTGCAGAGAGAGAGAGAGAGAGAGAGAGAGAGAGGCCTATCTGTGCAGAGAGAGAGAGAGAGAGAGAGAGGCCTATCTGTGCAGAGAGAGAGAGAGAGAGAGAGAGAGGCCTATCTGTGCAGAGAGAGAGAGAGAGAGAGAGAGAGGCCTATCTGTGCAGAGAGAGAGAGAGAGAGAGAGAGAGAGAGGCCTATCTGTGCAGAGAGAGAGAGAGAGAGAGAGAGAGAGAGAGGCCTATCTGTGCAGAGAGAGAGAGGCCTATCTGTGCAGAGAGAGAGAGAGAGAGAGAGAGAGGCGAGAGAAAGAGAGAGAGAGAGAGAGGCCTATCTGTGCAGAGAGAGAGAGAGAGAGAGATAGAGAGGCCTATCTGTGCAGAGAGAGAGAGAGAGAGAGAGAGGCCTATCTGTGCAGAGAGAGAGAGAGAGAGAGAGAGAGAGGCCTATCTGTGCAGAGAGAGAGAGAGAGAGAGAGAGAGGCCTATCTGTGCAGAGAGAGAGAGAGAGAGAGAGAGGCCTATCTGTGCAGAGAGAGAGAGAGAGAGAGAGCGAGAGAGAGAGAGAGAGAGAGGCCTATCTGTGCAGAGAGAGAGAGAGAGAGAGAGAGAGAGGCCTATCTGTGCAGAGAGAGAGAGAGAGAGAGAGAGAGGCCTATCTGTGCAGAGAGAGAGAGAGAGAGGCCTATCTGTGCAGAGAGAGAGAGAGAGAGGCCTATCTGTGCAGAGAGAGAGAGAGAGAGAGAGAGAGAGAGAGAGAGGCCTATCTGTGCAGAGAGAGAGAGAGAGAGAGACCTATCTGTGCAGAGAGAGAGAGAGAGAGAGAGGCCTATCTGTGCAGAGAGAGAGAGAGAGAGAGAGAGGCCTATCTGTGCAGAGAGAGAGAGAGAGAGAGAGAGAGAGAGAGGCCTATCTGTGCAGAGAGAGAGAGAGAGAGAGAGAGAGAGGCCTATCTGTGCAGAGAGAGAGAGAGAGAGAGAGAGAGAGGCCTATCTGTGCAGAGAGAGAGAGAGAGAGAGAGAGAGAGAGAGAGAGGCCTATCTGTGCAGAGAGAGAGAGAGAGAGAGAGAGAGAGAGAGAGAGGCCTATCTGTGCAGAGAGAGAGAGAGAGAGAGAGAGGCCTATCTGTGCAGAGAGAGAGAGAGAGAGAGAGAGAGAGAGAGAGGCCTATCTGTGCAGAGAGAGAGAGAGAGAGAGGCCTATCTGTGCAGAGAGAGAGAGAGAGAGAGAGAGGCCTATCTGTGCAGAGAGAGAGAGAGAGAGAGAGAGAGAGAGAGAGAGAGAGAGAGAGAGAGAGAGAGAGAGGCCTATCTGTGCAGAGAGAGAGAGAGAGAGAGGCCTATCTGTGCAGAGAGAGAGAGAGAGAGAGAGAGAGAGAGAGGCCTATCTGTGCAGAGAGAGAGAGAGAGAGAGAGAGAGAGAGAGAGGCCTATCTGTGCAGAGAGAGAGAGAGAGAGAGAGGCCTATCTGTGCAGAGAGAGAGAGAGAGAGAGAGAGAGAGAGAGAGAGAAAGGCCTATCTGTGCAGAGAGAGAGAGAGAGAGAGAGAGAGAGGCCTATCTGTGCAGAGAGAGAGAGAGAGAGAGAGAGGCCTATCTGTGCAGAGAGAGAGAGAGAGAGAGAGAGAGAGAGAGAGGCCTATCTGTGCAGAGAGAGAGAGAGAGAGAGAGGCCTATCTGTGCAGAGAGAGAGAGAGAGAGAGAGAGAGGCCTATCTGTGCAGAGAGAGAGAGAGAGAGAGAGGCCTATCTGTGCAGAGAGAGAGAGTACAGTGAGGCACATTCTTTTGAGCTCACCGCCGCTGTGGCCAAAAACAGACAGACTGCTGCGCTGTGATCCTGTGAGACGCCCCCCCCCCCCTCCCTCCCTCCCTCCCCAGGGCTCCATTTCAGGACCCGCATGCCGGTCTAGGCCGCGAGCGAGCGCACTGTTCCGTGAGAGAGACAGAGCGTTGCCATGGTAACGGCACCCTGCGAGAATGCCCGGGCGTGGGAGTGTGAATCACATGGCACCCCCGAGCAAAAAGGGTAAACAAGTCTCATTCATGACAACTTTATTGAGGTATTTTTTCCTTCACTTGCTTTTTTCTTTTCTTTTCGGGGGCCTAATTTCTCACGTCATCAGGGTTTTTTCTTGGGCTTTTCGTGTCGTCTACCGGGCTGGGCGATATAACGATAACGATAAATATCGCGATATATTTTAATAATCGATATCGAATATCGAAATTAAAAAAAATTGGTTTTTTTTTTTTTTTTTTTTTTTTGACCTGCAACAGGGCAGTTTTAAAACCAGAGACAGTGGACAGACTTGTCTTTCTTGCCTGCAACTAAGTAATGGCTTTGCTTGTCCAAATGACAATACTGACCAAATTGAGATTTATTTTTCTCTTGTCCATTTATTTTGTTTGCTTTCTAATTTAAAATACATTTTGAAACCGTCTGTACACAGTAGGCTATGTGTGCTAGCAGAACTAGACTCCAGTCACAAGTCACGGTGCACATGTGCGGTGGTTTGTCCACCAAAAAAGCGCCAAAAGATCGAAAATAAATTAGCAGAGCCAGAACTGTTCAACTCCCCTGGAGCCACAGCCAGCAGAGAAGCCGGTTTACTTTCGCTTTTAAACCAGCTGCAGCCTGAGAACTGGAGTGTGAGGGGATGTAACACTAAAGATGGCGGCAACAACAAAGAATTGCTGCAAAATAAACATACATCTGTTGTTAAAAAAAAATAAAAATAAAAAAAATTATACTTAGAACAATTCGATAATTATCGATATCGAGAAATATGATAACATTATCATATCGTTATCGCGATATGATTTTTTTCCATATCGCCCAGCCCTACTGACGGTCTACGGTTATGTTGGTTAACACTGCAGGCAGAAAGTTACCCAAATAATCTGACAGTGTGAACAACAGCACAAATCACATCGAGTCTGATCTTTTTTCCAATTCTGATTAGGGCAAAAAAAATTACTTAATTAAAGACTCACGATCACTTTGCACCCGACTCTAAAATGTGTCCTTTACCAGAAAAGGCAGCCGTCATTGGCACAAGAACGTTATCGGGATGTCAGAGACCGATCTACCATGTCTTCATATGGAGGGACTGTTTAATAAGCCAAAACCTAGGCAGATACCTACCCTCACCAAATCAGATTGATTTTGCTCATAATGTGACTCAGATCTGTTTCTTTCACGACAGTGTGAACAGCACTGTCGTAAATCAACTACAGGTTTGATTTTCTTGCAATGTGACCTCAGTCTGAACTGTCATATCAGAATTCATGCAACTTTTACATCACTCTAGATTGACATTCATCACAATTCTGTGGTCGGGAGTCACTCAGTGGATGAATACAGACATGGAAGACAGCTGTGATGGAGGTGGTCAGTGGATACAGACATGAAGACAGCTGTGATGGAGGTGGTCAGTGGATACAGACATGAAGACAGCTGTGATGGAGGTGGTCAGTGGATACAGACATGAAGACAGCTGTGATGGAGGTGGTCAGTGGATACAGACATGAAGACAGCTGTGATGGAGGTGGTCAGTGGATACAGACATGAAGACAGCTGTGATGGAGGTGGTCAGTGGATACAGACATGAAGACAGCTGTGATGGAGGTGGTGGTCAGTGGATACAGACATGAAGACAGCTGTGATGGAGGTGGTCAGTGGATACAGACATGAAGACAGCTGTGATGGAGGTGGTCAGTGGATACAGACATGAAGACAGCTGTGATGGAGGTGGTCAGTGGATACAGACATGGAGACAGCTGTGATGGAGGTGGTCAGTGGATACAGACATGAAGACAGCTGTGATGGAGGTGGTCAGTGGATACAGACATGAAGACAGCTGTGATGGAGGTGGTCAGTGGATACAGACATGAAGACAGCTGTGATGGAGGTGGTCAGTGGATACAGACATGAAGACAGCTGTGATGGAGGTGGTCAGTGGATACAGACATGAAGACAGCTGTGATGGAGGTGGTGGTCAGTGGATACAGACATGAAGACAGCTGTGATGGAGGTGGTCAGTGGATACAGACATGAAGACAGCTGTGATGGAGGTGGTCAGTGGATACAGACATGAAGACAGCTGTGATGGAGGTGGTGGTCAGTGGATACAGACATGAAGACAGCTGTGATGGAGGTGGTCAGTGGATACAGACATGAAGACAGCTGTGATGGAGGTGGTGGTCAGTGGATACAGACATGAAGACAGCTGTGATGGAGGTGGTCAGTGGATACAGACATGAAGACAGCTGTGATGGTGGTGGTCAGTGGATACAGACATGAAGACAGCTGTGATGGAGGTGGTCAGTGGATACAGACATGAAGACAGCTGTGATGGAGGTGGTCAGTGGATACAGACATGAAGACAGCTGTGATGGAGGTGGTCAGTGGATACAGACATGAAGACAGCTGTGATGGAGGTGGTCAGTGGATACAGACATGAAGACAGCTGTGATGGAGGTGGTCAGTGGATACAGACATGAAGACAGCTGTGATGGAGGTGGTCAGTGGATACAGACATGAAGACAGCTGTGATGGAGGTGGTCAGTGGATACAGACATGGAAGACAGCTGTGATGGAGGTGGTCAGTGGATACAGACATGGAAGACAGCTGTGATGGAGGTGGTCAGTGGATACAGACATGAAGACAGCTGTGATGGAGGTGGTCAGTGGATACAGACATGAACACAGCTGTGATGGAGGTGGTCAGTGGATACAGACATGAAGACAGCTGTGATGGAGGTGGTCAGTGGATAGAGACATGAAGACAGCTGTGATGGAGGTGGTCAGTGGATAGAGACATGAAGACAGCTGTGATGGAGGTGGTCAGTGGATACAGACGTGAAGACAGCTGTGATGGAGGTGGTCAGTGGATACAGACATGGAGACAGCTGTGATGGAGGTGGTCAGTGGATACAGACATGAAGACAGCTGTGATGGAGGTGGTGGTCAGTGGATACAGACATGAAGACAGCTGTGATGGAGGTGGTCAGTGGATACAGACATGAAGACAGCTGTGATGGAGGTGGTGGTCAGTGGATACAGACATGAAGACAGCTGTGATGGAGGTGGTCAGTGGATACAGACATGAAGACAGCTGTGATGGAGGTGGTCAGTGGATACAGACATGAAGACAGCTGTGATGGAGGTGGTCAGTGGATACAGACATGAAGACAGCTGTGATGATGGTGGTCAGTGGATACAGACATGAAGACAGCTGTGATGGAGGTGGTCAGTGGATACAGACATGAAGACAGCTGTGATGGAGGTGGTCAGTGGATACAGACATGGAAGACAGCTGTGATGGAGGTGGTCAGTGGATACAGACATGAAGACAGCTGTGATGGAGGTGGTCAGTGGATACAGACATGAAGACAGCTGTGATGGAGGTGGTGGTCAGTGGATACAGACGTGAAGACAGCTGTGATGGAGGTGGTCAGTGGATACAGACATGGAGACAGCTGTGATGGAGGTGGTCAGTGGATACAGACATGAAGACAGCTGTGATGGAGGTGGTCAGTGGATACAGACATGAAGACAGCTGTGATGGAGGTGGTCAGTGGATACAGACATGAAGACAGCTGTGATGGAGGTGGTCAGTGGATACAGACATGGAGGACAGCTGTGATGGAGGCGGTCAGTGGATACAGACATGAAGACAGCTGTGATGGAGGTGGTCAGTGGATACAGACATGAAGACAGCTGTGATGGAGGTGGTCAGTGGATACAGACATGAAGACAGCTGTGATGGAGGTGGTCAGTGGATACAGACATGAAGACAGCTGTGATGGAGGTGGTCAGTGGATACAGACATGAAGACAGCTGTGATGGAGGTGGTCAGTGGATACAGACATGAAGACAGCTGTGATGGAGGTGGTCAGTGGATACAGACATGAAGACAGCTGTGATGGAGGTGGTCAGTGGATACAGACATGAAGACAGCTGTGATGGAGGTGGTCAGTGGATACAGACATGAAGACAGCTGTGATGGAGGTGGTCAGTGGATACAGACATGAAGACAGCTGTGATGGAGGTGGTCAGTGGATACAGACATGGAGACAGCTGTGATGGAGGTGGTCAGTGGATACAGACATGAAGACAGCTGTGATGGAGGTGGTGGTCAGTGGATACAGACATGAAGACAGCTGTGATGGAGGTGGTCAGTGGATACAGACATGAAGACAGCTGTGATGGAGGTGGTGGTCAGTGGATACAGACATGAAGACAGCTGTGATGGAGGCGGTCAGTGGATACAGACATGAAGACAGCTGTGATGGAGGTGGTCAGTGGATACAGACATGAAGACAGCTGTGATGGAGGTGGTCAGTGGATACAGACATGAAGACAGCTGTGATGGAGGTGGTCAGTGGATACAGACATGAAGACAGCTGTGATGGAGGTGGTCAGTGGATACAGACATGAAGACAGCTGTGATGGAGGTGGTCAGTGGATACAGACATGAAGACAGCTGTGATGGAGGTGGTGGTCAGTGGATACAGACATGGAGGTGTTTACCTTATAACAATTTGAGGTGATACTTCTGTACACGCAAAACTTGAGGGGACGTATCATAACCGCTCTGTGTTTGAAAGCTTATCGAGAGAAGAAATGTCCCTTTCGCCTCCGCCTCGCCCCTATTATCATCCGCTCACGAATTATCTGGCCTCCACTGCGATTTATAAATGAAACCATAAACTGTCGACTTCAGTGTCCTCTGTGTTCACTTTCATCTTCTTTATTGTTCATTTGCACACGCGGGTCAGTTCAGGGTGAACCGACTGCATTTATATTATAAACAGCTTTTATCCAAAGCGCTTCAACAACTTGTGCCTGCCTCACACATCCACCCGTTCGGAGGCAGCCATGCCAAGGTGCCAACCTGCTTACCCATGAGCCGTTAGGAGGGGGTTAAGTGTCTTGCTCAAGGACACGCCGACACGCTGGCCTAGGAGGAGCCGGAATCTAACCGGGAACCTTCCGATTGTCAACAACCTCCTTATATCTATATTTAAAAAACAATTAAAATCTCATTTAATTTTTTATCATAAATCACCATCACATTAAGTTACTCCTGTGCATCAGTGTTACATCTACTGTTAGTATGGCTGCTTGTTTCTTTTTCCTCATTATATACTGTTCATATGTTATTCTCCGCTTCTTTGCCTTCTTGTACTCAAAAAAAGTATTCTCGTTACTGACTCTACTGTCAATCTTCCATGTTTTCGCTATAGTGTCTGCCTTATGTCTCTGATCCTGTTTTGTAGTTTATTTTCTAGACCATGTTTACATGTATTTCGTTCATATTGTTTATGGACAATGGGATGGGAGTGGAACTTTGTACAAGCCCTTTGGGCTGCCTTCATTCCCTCCTAGCACTGTTTTTTATTTTTAAATAATGTGCTAAATAAATAAATAAACTAAACTATACTTCACATTAGTGCTGCTGTCGCCAGAGAGACCAGTTCAGGAGCAGAGAGACCAGTTCAGGAGCAGTGACACAGTTCAGGAGCAGTGACACAGTTCGCACTGGAATCTGAAGTCGGCCACGTTTTTAAAAAGGTCATAACGTGGAGAACAGCCCAACTCAAATAAATCGGATCTAAGCAATTGTAACGGCAAATGTTATGTTACCTTCCAATGTCCTGTTTTCTCCGTTACTTCACGGGTAGGGTATGGGAGTGATCCTACGCAGTAGACACAGAAACTAACAAAGATGGATGTCCAGTCGTAATGCCAGGTTCAGGTGTATTTATTGCGTTGAAGTTGCAGTGGTAATGATGAACGTTCCATTTATAATGCCAGTGTGGGTTCTGTGGTGATTATCTATTTCTGTCTGTCTCTGTCTGCTTCTGGCTGTTGAGCTGCTGGTAAGAACTCACTACCTGTGTCCTGACTAATCACTGCACCTGTGACCCCCTAAATACATGACCAGTGCTGTCTAATCTAAAACCCACCACCAGGTGTCCAATAATAATATAATAAATAATATGCCACCGTCATAATGGCTCCTACAGCAATAAATCAGTGTGCACGCAGCCTGGACACAATTCCACAGACACACAGACGACAGACGCGGGGGACAGACACACGCCACTGCGTCTCCTCGACCCAGGCGTCCGTCGCGTCAGCAGAAGGTTTGTGAAGCTATGCTGCTGCTGAACTATACAGGGAAGTGTTTTTTGCACGTGTGGAAAATTCCTGAAGACGGGAGTCACAAGAGAGGAATAGTTTCCTCCGTCGTCACCGCGTGTATTTTCTGCCCGGAGACACAATGCTCTCGCTCCGCGCCGGGGGGGGCCGTCCGTGTCTCTCGTGGCGACTCGGGTCCCCTTTCTTTCTCCCAGCCGGGCCGGGCCGCTCCACAGCATGCCCTTATATAACCGGGCCGGGCTATTTTTAGCCCCCCGACCGACGCCGGTGCTGCTGACACAAAGTTCCGCCGACCAAACAATTTACATGAGCACGCGGTAAAGTGATGCCTCGTTATTAGAAGGGCAGATAAGTCCCTGAGCGTGGGCGGGCGGCCCTGATCCGAGCCTCGGGCCCCCCGCGGGGAAGAGACCCCTCTCTCTCTCTCTCTCTCTGGGCGCGTGGCGGTTCTTCTGAGGGATATGCTAAGTCCTATATAAGTCAGAGTTATCGCAGCGTTTATTTTATTTATTGTCTGTGCCGTGCGACTTCCTGACCCGGCTACGTTCACACTGCAGGCCGAGAGTGGCCTCCGATTCCGATTCTCTTTGCTCATAATATGTGACTCACTGTTTTTTTGTAATGGAATATATTTCAGTGAACACTTTGCACCCGACTCTGAAATTGGTCTGCTTTTTTACCAGAAAGGCAGCTATCATTGGCACAAAGAAAGCATCAGAATGTCAGAGACCGATCTACCATGTCTTCATATATAAATGATGGGACTGTTAATGAGCCAAAACCTAGGCAGATACCTACCCTCACTGTGGCTAGGGAGGGTCCCACTGCAGACAAAAGCTCCAAGATCTGATTTATTTTGCTCATGCGTCTCTCATAGGGGTGTAACAATTCAACTGCATCGATTTGAAAATGTTAGAATCGATTAAAAGAATTATAAAAAAATATATATATAATCTGAAAGCAAACCTTGGAAAGAGATAGTGGCACAGCTAGGGTTGTGTAGCAAGTCTGCTGTTCTTGTTGAAAAAGTTAAATAAAAATGAATATTCAGTCATGTTTAAGAAAAGGGAAAGGTGATTTGTCGGAACAAAATACAGAATACTTTATAATAAAATGCTTGTTTCTTCTGAGACCCTGAGTGTGCTACTTACTGTACATACAGTAAAGAAAAAGTAAGTAAAAAATATGTAAGAAGTAAAAAGTAGGTAAAGTCAATATACAATACAGAGTAAAATGAGTAACAGTGAGGTAGAATGCAGAGGTACAAAACTTGGGGTAGGGTGCAAAATGAGGTATGAATGTGGTGCAAATCTCTACTGTACTCTTAACTGTAAAGAGTAACTCTTGAATGTTTCTGCACTGGAGGCGTACAGTATTTCAATAGATTTTTCTAGAAGACCAACACTAGCCAAAACATAGGCATTGTATTAGGGATGCCCCGATCGATCGGCCACCGATCGTTATCGGCCGATAATCAGTATAAATATGCGATCGGTGATCGGTGATAATGCTTTATTTTCGCCGATCGTCAAAACCGATCTCACTCGCTCGTCTCGCTGAGTTTTGTCTCAGACACCGGGAGCTGTGCGGCGTCTGCTCCTCCCTCCGGCCCCTCCCGCGCGCATGTAAACACGGGTCTAGTAGTCTAGTCTAGTGGGACGGGAGCCGGGAGGACGGCGTCTCCCTTAGCTAACGTTAGCTACCGTTACAAAATGACCCAGTCAACCATTCACTTCCAGTCCAATACATGATGAGGCATTGTCTAACCGAACGGTATCTAGCCGGCCAGCTACCGATAGCTCCTGACATCAACAAACGCTCCAGCAAGTCTAGTAGAGACGTGTATGATACCTCAGCTAGCTCATGTTAGCTGACGCCAGCTCACTGTTCAAAACGAAATGTCCCACTGAACTAAATAGTTCACAGAGGCGCTGTATCAACGTTATATAGCCGGCCAGCAGTAGCCACAGATAGCTCCTGATATCAATGTTTTATAACACTCATTCGATGCGTATTCGAGCTGAGGGCATGTTGTTGAATATGATCAATAGGGTCCAGCTGCACCTCCGGAGAATCCTGGCCGTAGCTGCAGGCTACTCGAGTATAGGGTCCAGCTGCAGCTCCGGAGAATCCTGGCCGTAGCTGGAGGCTACTAGAGTACACACAGACAGTGGAGCTTGTTGTGTGGTGGCGATGTCTCACAGATAATACAAGTACAAGTCTAATTATATAATATATATATTTTATAAAAAAAAAGAAATTATAATAATTATATAAAATAAATTTTAATTTCTTTTTTAATCAAAAACGATCGGTATCGGCCGATATGGCTCACGACGATCGGTGATCGGTATCGGTGGCAAAAAACGTGATCGGGGCATCCCTACATTGTATGAATAAAAGGGGCAAAAGCTAAAGCTAAGTGACTGTCACTTTTGTAGCAGTAGTTCAATGTCACTGCCTTTTTTGTTAGGCCTACAGTAGTTGTTGTTGGCTACAACTTTGCCACAGTAGGCCATTAATCACTTAATACATAAAATGTCTGAAATCTAAAATCTGGCACTTTTTGGGAATAAAATATCCTGTTAACTTTTTTGTTTTTATTGACCTATAGTCAATCAGTTCCCCCAGCCACGTTTGTTTATTCAAAATGTTTGGGGGAATTAACCGATAGAAAATGTATCGAATCGTGGTCGAGATTTCGCGATGCATTGAATCGTTGCCTGAAGAATCGTAATCGAATCGAAGTGGGGTCAAATATTTACACCCCTCGTCTCTCAGATCTTGTTTTTTCATGACGGTGTGAACAACACATGAAATCTGATCTTTTCAATTCTGATTTTGGCCCACTTTCATAACGTGGTGCTAAATCAGATACAGGTCTGATTTGTTTTAATCAGCTCCACGGTATTCAACTTATAAATGAGACCATAAATAACGTGAACCGACAAACGAAAGAAATCTGATCCGAGCAATAAATCAGAATTGAGCACCATGGCCTGCAGTGTGAACGAAGCCTAAAGGCACACAAGAAGAAACCCATTACTCTCTTCTCCTTTAGATAGAAATATGCAGTTATTATTCTGATAAAGAAGGATTTTGTTGAAGCGTATGGCTTGAATTTAGTCATGTTATAATAAATCCTCCTAATAGTCTTCTGTAAACCACATTAGGGGGAAAAAAGAAAACAAACAGAAACAGCCGTCTAACAAGTCACAGTGTTTATGTTACTGTGAGAGCTACGAGTGTGTGACCTCAGACGGACCCGACTTGGAAAAGAACCAACTACAACCACCAGCGGATCTAAAAGAAAGGCACCCGACACCAAGCCGACACTTTTCTGCAACTAATTTAAAACTATGAGTTCAAATGAGTTCTTAAAGATAAATCGCCGGCAGATCAGAGGAGTTTCTAAAACCGCGCAACGGCAAGATGTATCGAGTAACGAACGACAAAACAAGAGTTTCCTCGAGAGCAAGTTGGCTAAAAACAGCCTGCCTAGACTAGGGTTGCGTCAGAGAGGGGGGGGGGACCCTGGGTGTATTCCTCACGATGCTTATGGAAAAGCGGTGAGGGGGTGGGAGGGAGGGAGGGGGGGGGGGGGGTCCCCCTCGCTCCGTACGAGGGGCCTCCCGTCTTCAACCCATAGAGGCCATGTTGTTTCCTTCACATTCCTTCTACATGTGCTTCTCTGTTTTCGCAGTTGGCAGCGAGACAGACTTTCTAGATCAAGGGGGCCAGACTTCCCTCAGAGAAGAAGAGCAATTATAGGTATTCCGGGGCCAAGTCACTTCTTCTTACCATTTTGGCATGATTGTTATTAAGATAAGATGGGATAAGTTATTCCTTTATTGATCCCCTTGGGGGGGAAATTTGGGGCGTCATAGCAGCATGGGGGAGGGGAGGTACAGGTATGGGCAGGGTAGTAGTAGAAAGTAGGGATGTTCGATATTGGCTTTTTTTTACCGATATACCGATATACCGATATTGTCCAATTCTTAATTTCCGATACCGATAACCGATACATATATGCAGGGTAACTAACATCACATATCTCTTGTCGTGGAAATAACGGCAACATTATGCATACTTTTGACAATAAAAGTATGCCGTGTTAATTTCACTGGATGCATTCAACAAGGCATTCTAAATGTAAACATTATCTGTGCCTCTCCCCTTCTCTTCTCTCTCCCTCTGGTTCTCACTCTCTCTCTTTTTATTTGATTTACTTGTATGCATGTACATAACCTTGTTTTTGTTGCAGCCCCCCCCCCCCCCCCCCCCCCCCCCTTCCCTCAAAAGGCCTTTGCTTTTTGGTCAGGCTGCTTTTGTATATAAGAACTTGTTCTTACTTGCTTGCCTGGGTAAATAAAGGTTAAATAAAAAATACCAACACATGCACTAGAGTTCAGACAATCCCAGCGGTAAGACCAAAGAGACAGGCGAGAAAACTCATAATATTGTAAATAAAACATGTTCTCAATTTGATGTAAAAACTAGCCAAATCGTTACTCTAGTAGTTCACCCTCTAGTGTTTTGTAAATAGTCAAAAAAAAATAGTGCATCATCGTCGGTATGCACCCGCCGTAATATAAGGAAAATCCCTTTTCCTGCTCATTTTCCCAGAGCCGGTGACGGACGTATAGCGAGGGGGCTCGGGGTCCCGGTTCCTTCCCGTCTGTGGTAACACCACCGCCGCTGCCAAACTCAGAGAATGTCTGGAATTCACCGGGGTTTCATGTGTTCCACTTGCCCAAGCAAATCCAACAGTGACGACTACATGCAGCAGCACACTCTGATGAAGGCTGACTAGGCCCAAACCCGTTAGCATGTTTTGTTCTGCACACTCTGATGAAGGCTGACTAGGCCCAAACCCGTTAGCATGTTTTGTTCTGCACACTCTGATGAAGGCTGACTAGGCCCAAACCCCGTTAGCATGTTTTGTTCGACGGCCAAAATAAACAGGTGAAACTATATGAGGCACCTTTTTCCTCGAAGGTGGTGAGCGCTGCCGTACATTAGACACAGTGCCAACTCCCACACTGCAAAATCAAATAGTGCGTGCGTCTCCTCCTCCTCTTACCGAGCGGTCTCGTCATAAATAAAGTACTAATCGACCACAGAAACAAGGGTACATATTAATGTATGTTATAGCCATAAGTAAAAAAAACTAAACGGCGTGACCGGGAGTTGAACCAACAATGATTGCTCTCACCACTAGACTAAGACATTGTTGTGTCTTTATAATTTACTTGTCTATATTACTCAGTCAGTAGTACTAATTTATATATTCTATATCTAGTTTAATCACCTGTACATTGTATATTACTGTTGCACTTTACTGTTACATTTGCACTCTGGTTGGATGCCAAACTTATTTTCATTGTACTGTACTTGTGCTGCATGATGACAACAATACATTTGAATCTAATCTAATTATTATACAGCACAAGTACAGTACAATGAGAACTTAATCTAATTCATGTCCGTATTCATGTATGAAAAGTGTATTTGATAAAACAGCAGGTGTTCTCAGTCAAACCTCCCTGGTTACTTGTGTTGTTTTTTTTAAACTGTGATAAGACTATGCATGGAAATATAGCCCACAGCTTGATGATATCCCGATGCCTTTGCGTTCCATAATAATATGTAAAGAAGTATTGTAATACAAACCTGAAACATGGTGTGATTTATCACCGTTTTTCTTTCATTAGACCACATATAGATGAAATAATATCCCTCGTGGCAATAAAACGTCAAAATCAGACAGAGCTCAGCACAGACTACGGTCTAGACAGGACGCAATAAGAAAAACAATTTAAAAAAAAATCATAATTCTGACAAACAACTGCATATTATCTGAACACATCTCTCATTAACCAGGGAAACAATACGCCAATAAAACTTAAGAATGACATTAGTCTGCACTCTGCAGACACTGAAACGTGACTCCACAGTACTGTATATTTGTATATCTTGTATATGTCATAAATGTCTGGATGTAACAGACAGTACTGTATATCTGTAGGGGTGGGAATCACCAGTTTCATCATGATATGATACGATATCGATTCTTTGGACAACGATACGATATTTGCCGATATCACAAAGTCTCTCACGATACAATACGATTAGATTAGATTCAGGTGCCTGCAATCGATATGAGATGATATCATATGCCCATTTAACACAATCAGTAACATTTAGATCAACTAAAAAAAGGTAACGAAAATATCATTTGACATTTGTATTTTTGAGCTCTTCCAGACATTTAAAGGAAAATCAATCTATTGTTTTTAATACAAATAGACCTCCTGTTCACTGTAAAGTGCCACGTTTTGATATATTGAGCTTTAAACTTTAAGCTCCATTTTTTGGAACTCAAAACTCAACCTAAAACCCCTCCCTACCTCCCTCTCCCAAACCGTTCCTACAACAATTTGTTGATGTTGCATGATCATGTATAGGCCTACATTTATTATGTATTATATTGTTTATGTTTAAATAACATTTAAACATCAAACTCCTCTGACCTCATCTGCTCTTTCCAAAGACGCGCGCACACACACACACAGAAAGGGAGAATGCTATGCTGTAACGTCTACACACACGGAGCTACTGCTGTTGTTCTTGGGCGGATATGAGACTCGCCACAGGATTTTCAAATAAGAGTATCGATATGAATCGATCTTATTACATTGCATCGATCCGATTCGATCGTTGATAATTACATCGATGTATCGATCTGGATCGATGTATCGTCCCACCCCTATATATCTGTATGTCATAAATGTCTGGATGTAACAGTACTGTATATCTGTATGTCATAAATGTTATCATGAATTGAAAATGGAGGACCCTGATCATGTAAACAAGATGAAAGTCTTTCTCTGGTCTGCATCCCCTTAACAATTGTGTGTATCGAGCCGTGCTGTGTATATTGTACCCATTCTGCAATCTGTTAAATAACATTTTCAATCGATCAATCGAACCTTATTTTCCGTTAAGTTGGGCATCTGCTCAAATTCAAACGTCCCTGCTTCCGGTTGTGTGACGCGGGCAAAATCTTTTGGGGCCCCAACCGTCTCCTAAGATAAACATTACATCAAAAAGGCTTAAAGTACCCCGTGTCCCTGGTGATAAATTAACCCTTTCACTGCTGCACTACCAAAAACGGTTAACCCTTTCACTGCGACAATACCACAGAAGGTTAACCCTTTCACTGCCACACGACAGCAGGTTAACCCCTTCACTGCCACACGACAGCAGGTTAACCCTTTCACTGCCACACGACAAAAGGTTAACCCTTTCACTGCCACACTACAGAAGGTTAACCCTTTACTATCTTCGGGTGAGCAGGTGGTTCAGTTTGTCACACGAGGAGGGGAGCAGCAGAGACGACGTGTTGCTCTGCTTCTCCGGGGCAGTTGCTATAGTTCCTCCCAAAACAGCGCAGCGCATTCGGCGAGATATATTATGTAAAGGAAGTGGAGGAGCATAGCTGAGCAGTGAGTCACACGCTGTTTACTGGGTACGGAGACATGAGGACAGGGCCGGGGCCAGGCGGCAGGGAATCACACCCTCCTCCCGTACTGACGTTTCCTGGAAAATCCCGTTGTTTCGTGTCGTGAGAGAGAGGAAGGAAAAGTACAGAGAACCTTGGAAAGGGTTGGCAACATGGCTACTACCCGGAACTTTCGTGCGGGGAAAAAGGGAGGAGGAGGAGAGGCAGCTCTCATCAGTACTGTATATTTGTAAATCTGGCGTGTCATAAATGTCTAGATGTAGCAGTACTGTCTATCTGTTATGTCATGTATGTCATATATGTCATGATGAATTGAAAATGGATGTAAACAAGACGAAAGTCTTTCTCTGGTCTGCATCCCCTTAACAATTGTGTGTATTGAGCCGTACTGTATTGTACCCATTCTGCAATCTGTTAATAAAATATTCAATCAATCAATCAACAGAGAACCTTGGAAATGGTTGGCATGGCTGCTACCCTGAACTTTCGTTTCTGGAGAAAGGGAGGAGGAGAGAGGAGAGAGGCAGCTCGATGCCTGAGCGAAGCTAATTCTCCCTCTCGACCAGGGAAACACGGGGAATGCAGAGGAATGTCAGGCATGCAGAAAGAAACAAGGATATATTATACCTGTCCCTGTTCTCTCACTAGAAGAGTCAGCCGTTACGTTGTGCGTGACGAATATAGAAACAAACGTAATGGACAACAACAAAAATGACTTAAACTTCTCTTGACCATTAGGAATGGTCTTGGTCTTGACACTATATGAATTGAAAATGGGGGACCCTGATGTAAACAAGACGAAAGTCTCTCTCTGGTCTGCATCCCCTTAACACTTTGATTGCCGGAGGTTAAATTCATGATATACCATCCGTTGCCAGCTCTATTTGTCTATGGAGAAGTTCCCCTTCTTTGCAGGGCTATAACTTTTTAAATTCTATTGCTAGATTGCCATTATTAGGGCCCATTCAATGTCCTATATGTATTGTTCAGGGTGTATGAATGTTAAACTTTTTCATTCACATATTCATATTAAAATATGATCTAAAGTATAAGTATGTTTTCATCTCTTTCTGCAGCTTTCTCCAGAACGTGATTTATAGCCCTAAATGCATTATATTGATGATCAAATACAGTTTGGTAGCGATCGGTGCCAGATGAAAAATTTCAAATGGACGTGCTTCTAGAAGTTTCTACGTATCATCTGATGATGACCGGATGGGCGGGGGATCGTTTATAATTCCGTGGGCAACGTTATACCATTCATCTAATGTGGGTCAAATGTTCATCATAGCAGTTAGTGTCGAACACGGTAATACTACACGCTAAAACTCACCCCAGTCTCCGCGGGCCATTGGGCGATCATCGTGGGGTAGACAGTTTTCCATTATGGGATGTCGAAATACCCGGTCCATTTCCAGGTTGTATAATAGTATATACGTCCAAATCATGTTGTTTATCGAGTTATTGGCAACGGATCGCTATGTATTGTGTTGAGCTCGAGTCCCGGGAACTATAGCGAGTGCCCGGAAGTAATATGGGTGATCACCACTTCATCCACATGACTTCCTGTTTGGCGCTTCTGCCGACCGCTAGAGGATTGAGAGGAGCTCAGAACTGTGTGTGAAGGCTGCAGAGGGGATGATTCCGATCACAGATTTTTGAAATATTGATATTAAAGACGAGTTAGGGCGTCCTCTGCAACTTTAGCATGGCTAGGAAAGACGCCTAAACACGTTTTCGGCACTTAAAGTGTTAACACTTGTATGTATTGAGCCGTACAGTATTGTACCCATTCTGCAATCTGTTAAATAAAGTTTTCATTCATTCATTCATTCATTCATTCATTCAAAGAAAAAACAGAACAACAACGCTTGTATGAACTACTCCAGATGCAATAAAAAAAAAAAAACATAAATCCAGCCCCACCTCACTATTAAAGAGCCAATCAGAATCAGAGTACCTGTGTCCACTCAATTGCCCCCAGTGTTTATGTTTATTAATTTCACCGGATTGATAAACATTTTCACTCTCAAAATTCACAGACAAAACTCTTTACACACCCCCGCTGAAAAGTATCGAGCTGTACTGTACTGTACCCATCCTGCAATCTGTTAATTAAAGTTTTCAATCAATCAATCAATCAATGTATTTTGACAATAAACCATGTTTGTTTCATCTCTATATATACGTTCCATCAAATGAAGAATCTATAGAGACCTTGAGTTTCCTTGCACTGGAGGGAAAAAGAAAATCCCTAACTGGAGCTTTAAGCGACCCGTGTGCATGAGAAAACGATATAAACACTCTCTCGCTCCGTGTCGTAATACCATAATCCCCACAAAATAAAAAAAAAACAGGACGCTTTGGTCCCTCCAGACGGTCACTCCGTCCCAACCCCTGACCAACCCCTGACCATTATGTGGTTGGGAGCCGTGGTCTGAGATCCAGGAATTCAGGACGACAGAGGAGCAGGAATAGACGGGAAAGAGAACCATTGTGGGCGGTAAGTGTAGGTACTGCTGGGACATGGTAGTGTATTGGTACCGGGACATGCTCTCAGAGATGACGGGGCACCCCTCTCTCTCTCTCTCTCTCTCTCTCACGCCTCATGGCACAGAGTGGGACAGCATGCAGTCTGTATGTCAGCGGCCTGTACGTCACACAGCCTGGAGCCTACATACTATGAATTATATACGATCTGCGTGTTTACTCCTTTTTACATATCTGTGTAGATACTACAGTATATCTGTACATATCCCTTACCTACTCTTACTTACCACCATAGTGTCTTTATAGTATATACCTGTATCACTGTACATTGTACAACTCTGCACATGCATCTGATTAGCACCATTACTCAGTAGTACTAATTCATATATTTTATACCCAGTTTAAATCACCTGTGTACATTGTATATTACTATTGCACTTTACTGTAACATTTGCACTCTCAGTGGTTTGATGCCAAACCCCTGATGTAAACTCTTAAAACGTTGATAATCGAGGCTGAAAAAAAGTCTTCTAAGCAAAAAATGGTGAAAGTAAAAAAACACATCATAGCAAACATGTGAGTCAGAGAGTCTGTGACTGAGTCATCATATCATACCATCACTAATCTTATTTCACTTTCTCAACAACTCCCCCACAAAACACTTCTCTGGTGTTCCTTCAACCTCTACCACCAACCTCAAGATACCACCCTCTACCACCAACCTCAAGATACAAACCTCTACCACCAACCTCAAGATACAAACCTCTACCACCAACCTCAAGATACAAACCTCTACCACCAACCTCAAGATGAGAAATATCAACCTCAAGATATCAACCTAGTACCACCAACCATAGGAATAGATGTCGGGGGGAGTACTAATATGAAAGACAACCCCCCCCCCCCCCCCTCTCCCCAAAAGAGGTAAAAAAATAAGGGTGTCAAAACATTTATATATCCTTCTTACCTGTAGCTATTAACCAACAGTTTCAGACACCCCTACAGGACCGTACCATCAGACAGACACCCCTACAGGACCGTACCATAAGACAGACACCCCTACAGGACTGTACCATCTCAAAACAAACTGGTCAGACTACTGCTTGACCTTACTCCTAGAACCCACCTCACCCCTGCCGACTTTGACAACCTAGGATGGCTTAGAGAAAACGACAGAGTACAGCAGCTTGCAATGGGCCTGGTCTACAAGATACACTACACCACTAAGATACCCATGTACATGTCGAAATACTTCCCAAAGGTCAGTGAATACCACGACCACAACACCAGAGGGAGCTCCACAAATCATGTTCAACCCAGATTCGGCTCAAACAAGGGACTAAACACGTTTCGCAATTATGCCACATCAATGTGGAACGCCCTACCCACAGCCGTAAAGGAATGTGAATCACTACCCACCTGCAAAACCGCTCTCAAAGAACACCTACGGGAGGCTGCAATTCGAAACTGGCCCCCCGTAAATGTCCAAACCCCCCACCCCCTGCTAATGTACAGTTTCCTCCCCCCTCGAATGTATATATTTTCTGTTAGGATCTCTGTTAAACAGTACTGTATATTTGTATATCTTGTATGTCATAAATGTAACAGTACTGTATACCTGTATGTCATGATATATATCTGTATGTCATAAATGTCATTATGAATTGAAAATGGGGGACCCTGATGTAAAGACGAAAGTCTCTCTCTGGTCTGCATCCCCTTAACAAGTGTGTGTGTATTGAGCCGTACTGTATTGTACCCATTCTGCAATCTGTTAATAAAATATTCAATCAATCAATCAATCAACCTTGCAGTTGTGTGGCTTCTGGCTAGCCTTGAGCAGGTAATGCAGCCAGTGTAGCAGGTATTCTGTTCTATTAGTGCCAGCGGGCCGGGTACCTGGATGTTGTCTTTTACACAAAAAGTGTCAACAATATAATTGACTCTGAATATAAAAATATGAGAAAAATAAAGAGTGTAAACAAAGGTGCAGGTGAGACTCTATGTACGTCACAGTGCTCCTCTTCTACTTGTGCAGTATACTGTATATTGTACATTTTGTATAGTGTTCGGCCCTTATTACTTTACTTGTTTACTGTATGAAGCACAATCTCAGGAGGCTCATACAGAACCAAGCATTTCACTGTAATGTACGTGTACCTTATATATACGTGACAAATAAAACAAAACCTGAACTCACTACTACGATTTTGTACTTTAGTTTTGTATATTGTGTATTTTGTATAGTGTTTGGTCTTTATTCTTTAACTTGTTTTTTACTGTATGAAGCACAATCTCAGGAGGCTCATACAGAACCAAGCATTTCACTGTAATGTACATGTACTCTATATATACACGTGACAAATAAAAGCAAACTTGCCAAACTTGAAACTGGTTTTGGTGGCTAAACACGCTCAATGAGAAATGCCATTTCAACTGAAGCTATACATCACGCGTGGTATTCAGTGGTGTGTTTGTGAGAGGAGTCATCAGAGTCTGTGTTGAAACATCATCACACTGGTAAGAAACCACATGTTAAACTCATGACATAGCATTGCACACGTCGTCGCCCCCCCCCCCCCCCCCCCTCCACGTTCTAAATGCAGCATCCTATACACAGAGTGTGGGAGCAACAGTGACTCAAACCAGCTCTGTTGGGGAAAAGGTCAGTCAACCACTGATTTATATTTTCCATATATAAATCACAATGACCTTAAAAAAAGGTCCCCAAGTCCTTCCCGAGAAGACGAGAGCTCCCAGCAGTCCCGTTTAAATCTTGACAGAAGGCAGAGAGATAATTCAATCCAAATCAGGAAAGAACCCTTGTTTTAATTCGATTTCCTCTCAGAATAGTTAGGCCTATTATACTTCCAAAGTTCCAGGCCTCATTGTCGCAGAGATCTTTGGAAGGCAAATTACATCATTGATCATAATCGTACAGCCATGCCCTATATTATATTATATTGATATTCTAATCTAGTTTATGTATTCCATTTTTATTGTATTCTACTTTAATTGCCTGTTAATGTCGATGCACCAAAAATGACCAATACAAATTCCTTGTATATGTGCAACAAGCTTTACTTGGCAATAAAAAGAAATGTCCGATTATGATTAAATGATGACTTGGCCAATCGCAGCTGTGTGTTGTTGACTGACGGCATTTGCGCAATATTGGTAGAAAGTCCACGAAACGTCACACAGGAATGAATTGCGCCATCATCACATAATGATTAGGGTCACAAAAGGTTCGAGAGCGACGGCGTAAATCACCTGATTGTTCTGCAGTTATGGACCCATCATGCGTTATAGATGTTTGCTCTCAAAATGGTAGCTAGCTATAGTAGGCCCTTCTGGATTAAGCTTGTCATCTATACCGTCAACATTAAGGCTTTTAAACCCACACAGTCTGCTCCTCTCTGCTCCTACAAGTCTATTCGGGGGACGATGTTGAAAAAGACTATTCTAGAATGTACATTGGAGGTGGTTGGGTGGGTGGGGTGGGACACTGTACAACTGTACAAGTAAAACTGTACATTGGAATATTGACAAAACCATACTTGGTCATTTACTGTACATTGGAGTTGGATTAGGAGTCAGGTCAAGCAGTAGTCTGACTAGTTTGTTTTGAGATGTTTGTAATTTTGTTTTTAGCGCCTTTGAGGTGCTTTGGTACCATGAGGTGCAAGCATAGTCGTAGTACCCTTGAATGAGTGCTCCTGCCAGAGTCTTCAGGGTATTCTTGTTTACCAGAGAGGAGATCCGGTACAAGAATCGAGTTCGTTGGTTGACTTTTTTGATTACATTGGATGCCATTTTGTCACAGGAGAGATTATAGCCTCTAGGATGGAGCCCAGGTAGGTAATTTCATCTTTCCTTGAGTCAATATTGTCACCCAATGTAACTGAGAAGCCGTCGGTCTTGCTGAGTTTGTTATTTGGGGGATGCAGACCAGAGAAAGACTTTCGTCTAGTTTACATCAGGGTCCCCCATTTTCAATTCATCTTAACATACATGACATGAGATACAGATAGACAGTACTGCTACATCTATACATTTATGACAGTGTGATAGTAAAGGGTTAACCTTCTGTAGTGTGGCAGTGAAAGGGTTAACCTTTCTGTGTATTATCGTCGCAGTGAAAGGGTTAACCGGCTGTCGTTCGTGTGGCAGTGAAAGGGTTCAAACGTATAGCAAGCAATAATATAGGTTACTGGGTCTCTGGGGGATATATGATTAGAATGAAAAACACACAGTGATTATTAATAACAATGTGCAACATAAAGTATACATTATATATTTCATAGATATACATACACAATAGATTTTTATTTTTTTTTACTAATTGAGGTCGAGTGTTGGAAATTAATTAGGCAATGTCTATGAATATTGACGCACTGTCCCAGTTATAGTGTTATTATTACCCCGCATGGATTAATTGGCCTAATTATTATCACCAGGCGAGACGAAGTGTTATTAATAATGGCTCAGCTGTACAACCTAATTAGGCTAGAATACACATTAGTGTTTAATCCAAAGAAAATAAGTTATTATTGATGTTTTTTTAGCATCAAGTCGTACGAGAGAATAATAATAAGCCTTATGTTGTCCAACACCAACACGTGTCCCGACTCCCGCAGAAGAACTCAAACAGGTTTATTATAAAAGACAACTTAATAATAAAACATAGCCTTATTTAGAGAATAATATTAAAAACCTAAAGCCTGGGCTATACTTGTGTATAAAAGGACTAGTCTGAAAAGCCCATAATAAATAAATATAAATAAATATGTCACCGTGAGAACATCAGTTAGAAAGGAATGTCCCGGAGGAGGAGGAGAAGAAGAAGGAGAGAGAGATCGAGAGAAAATAAAAAGCTCACCTTTTTTTAAAACGGATCCCCGCTCTCTGTGATGTCAATAAAAAGTTGCTAACTTCGCGTCTCTCTCTCTCGTCACTCGGTCAGCAGCGGGCGGCGCGCGGGTTCTAACGTCAAACTCTGCAAAACAACAACAAGCCGTATCAACATTCCACGCTCTCTCCGCTTCCGCAAGCGCTGACGTCACCGCCTCCCCCCCCCGTGACCCCGCCCCCTCCATTCATGAAAATAACTTTCTGCTGACGTCAGTGGGGGAGGGGCGGGGGGGAGGGAGGGGAGGGAGGGAGGGGGGGGGGGGGTCCGTGGGAGAGGAGAGAGGCCAGAAATAGAAGATGGATACATACAGCTGGGTGGGTGAAAAACTTTTGCTTAGTTCACGAAATCTCTCGCGACAAAACGATTCTATAGTATAGACTATATTGTATCTATCTATTGTATATTTGTATAGTGTTTGGACTTTATTATTTTTTACTGTATGAAGCACAATCTCATGCAGAACCGAGCATTTCACTGTACTTTATATATATGTGACAAATAAAAGAGCAAACTTGAACTTGAACTAGACGAAATAAGTCGACAACGCCGACGCTTACTCGATAATAAGAGACAATTTTATTACAATTCTTTCATTTAAAGTCACTTTAATTAGGAAGGAGGTATTGTAATAGTATAGTTTAGATACTTTAAGTATAAAAATGACAGAGTTGACATTGTAAATTGTATATTGTATAGTAGTGTACATATAGGAACCAGTTTCTCAGGAACTTAGCATGTCTTTTTTTATCATGCACATCGATGTGTCTTACCTATTTTTAACTTTTTTTTCTCCATGTCTATTTTATTATTGTATTATTATTGCACAATCGATGCGGGCACGACCACCCGCATTTCACTGTATGCCCCCCTGGTATGTATGTGACAAAAAATAAACCTCTTGATTCTTCTTGATTATTTAATTAAAACTTGTATTTCTAGTGATCTGAAAATAGCACGCGTGTCTAACGTGTTTGGAGATGAGTTGATTGAATCAAATGAAGCCGGGATATTCCCGCTGCTGATATGATCATTTTTGACAGTACGAGGCGTTAGAATGTGCTGCGTCCACCCAGGCAGCGACCCCCTCCCTCCTTCCTTCCGCATGACCGACAGAGCGCTGAGCAACATTCCATTCCAGGGGGAAGTATGTAGCATAGTAGGAGTCATAGGATTTGTGTTATTCTAGGCGCTCTTTCTTGTGCCAATAAAGTCACAAGCTATTCTGGGTGCTTAACCTATTGACGAAAAGACGTCGGTCTATAAGTCAGGCGGCTGGAATCCCGACATGTCTTTGATTGATTGGAATCTGTATTTAACAGATTGCAGAATGGGTACAATATACAGTACGGCTCAATACACCCGTAGGGACACCTACGGGAGACTGCAATTCAACACTGGCCCCTGTAAATATCCTAACCCAACCCCCTCCAATGTACAGTCATTTACCTAGTATGGTCTTGTCAATAGTCCAATGTACAATTTTGTTTGTTTGTACAGTGTCCCCCCCCCCCCCCCCCCCTCAATGTACAGTTTTGCTTGTTTATACAGTGTGCCCCCCCCCCCAACCACCTCCAATGTAGATTACCCAGTATGGTTGTCAATATCCCAGTGTACCCAACCCCCCCCACCCAACCTCCTCCAATATACAGTTTCTACGTCAAATGTATATACTCCCTTTTCCTGACTCCTTCTGTATCACAAACAGTACTGTATTTGCAAATCTGGTATGTCATAAATGTATAGATGTAGCAGTACTGACTATCTGTATGTCATGTATGTCATATATGTCCTGATGAATTGAAAATGGGGGACCCTGATGTAAACAAGACGAAAGTCTTTCTCTGGTCTGCATCCCCTTAACAATTGTATGTATTGAGCTGTACTGTATTGTACCCATTCTGCAATCTGTTAATAAAGTTTTCAATCAATCAATCAACACACAATTGTTAATAAGGGGATGCAGACCAGAGAAAGACTTTCGTCTTGTTTACATCAGGGTCCCCCATTTTCAATTCATCATAACATGACATACATGACATACAGATAGACAGTACTGCTACATACATTTGTACATTGGAGGTGGTGGGGTGGGGGGGGGGGGTAACTGTACATTGGATTATCGACGAAACCTTACTTGGTCCCAAGAAGAGGGTCTCGTGTATTATTGGGTTTAATAGGAGATTTATTGTACATTGGAGGGGGTTGCGTTAGGACATTTACTCTCCCCCAGTGGTTGTAGAAACAGAGGGGAGAGGAGTTGTGAGTTTCTGCGGTCGTGTGAATATAGTTCAAGAGAAACATGAACACCGTGGTCAACTTGTCACAGTTTCTCCTCCAAGTTCAAGTTTCAAGTTTCGTTTTATTTGTCACATATATAAGTTCAAGTTGAAGTTTTGTTTTATTTGTGTCACATATAAAGGTATACATGTACACATTACAGCTTGGTTCTGTATGAGCCTCCTGAGTGAGAATGTGCTTCAATACAGTAAAGACAGTAAAAAGAATAAAGACCAAACACTATACAAAATATACAAAACTAAAAATGTGCAAAATGCAAAAACAAAATGCAAAAATGAGGTATAGGAGATAAATATGGGGGTGACAGGTAGAGGTAGAGCAGTCGTCTGGTAATCGGGAGGTTTCCGGTTCAATTCCCGCTCATCCCATGAGCAAGGCACTTAACCCCTAATGGCACCTTGCATGGTCGCCTCCGCCGTCTGTGTGAGTGAATGGGTCAAATGTGAGGAACAAATTGTAAAGCGCTTTGGATAAAAGCTGTTATATTTTATTGTATGTGATTTGATATATATGATTTGTTTTTGATTCGCTTGCTGTAATTGTGTAATAATTTATGTATAATCCCAACACTGTAATGTACACTAATGTTGTACACATCTTTGTTTTCAGGACAAACTGCGCTATGAGATGTATGCTGCAGTGATGTATGCTGCAGTGATGTCACATGAATGTATGAATAGTTATATGACCATAAATACAAAATGAATAAATAAATAAAAACTGAATCTCAAAATGTTATTGAAATTACTCAGAACAATAGTGACCCAGACTTTTGGCTTTTGAAATCTTGAAGTATTTATAAAAAAAAATTAAAAATAAAGTTAGTTTTGCCATTGTTCAAAATCAGTGGCCCTCAAGCTCAAGGCCCTCTTGCTTGTCTTGGGTTGATTGACAAATGGAAGCAGGGATCCCAGAATGTTGCATTTTAATTGTCGTGCTTTTTGTATATGCCAATAAAATTCTATATATAAAAATATATATATATATATGAAAAATCTTTTTATTATCATTTGTACACATACAATGTGTATATAAACATATAATTCTATGGTACAAGTTGAATAACAATTATATATGCACATTGTATATCACATTACGATACTATCCAAATGCTCAAAGGAGAATCTACACATTATGTATTGTCCTCAAGTTATTCTACTCATTATTGTTATTATTGTTGGGTTGCGGTCCGACTAAAGAAGCAAATTAGGTGATCTGAGCGTTCTGCTCAGCAACAACAAGCAAACCAAATGCATCATGGGATATATATTGCCCTCAGTATAGGCTTCAGCTGCCCTAACAGCAACAACAGCAGCTGCTTTTAACATGGATTACAGGGCTTCTGGAAGGACTAGGATCACACCCGACGGCTCTTTGGAAAGCAATAACGTTAAGCTTGCTAACAAAATAAAAGTGAGCAGCTAGCATGCAGTGTCGCGGGGCTATCCTAAAAATAGTAACGTGAGTGATGGTGTGTCGGATACAACAGCGTTAACTCCAGAGGGCTTTGATGTGCACATACCCTGCTGGGTTGGTAAACGTATTATTTTTATTAGGCCACTAATAATAAGGCTCTAATACAGTGAAGACTTGATGGTTCATGTCATAATCTGATTCAGTTATCCACATCCTTTTTCACATGATTGTATATATGCCAAACCCTTACCATAACACTAACCTTAACCCTTACTGTAACCCTTACCTTAATGTAGCAGGGTGGATTATCCCTGCTTCGTGGGAACGGGTGTGCACAGCCACTGGGTAGCGAGACACAGTAGATCTCTGTCTGACTGCACCTCCGTCTTTGGGTCTGGAGCATCAACTGGAGGCTGGCAGTGGGAGTGAATGGGGCCCGGGATTTACCAACCTGGTCTGGTACTCTGGTCTTCCTCTCCCTTCCAGGGCGGTCAGCAGTACTCCCCAACACGCTCTCACTTCCCCCAATTACTCCTTTAACCCTCCCACACCTAGTGACTGAATTGTAAATAAATAACTTGGTTCCCCCCGCAAGCAGTACCCTCCCTCAGTGACACTAGAAACCTTACAGTAAGAAGGGAAAGGTGGAATAGGAAGGGGTTAATTGCAGCAACGTTACCCACACCAAAATGGCTAATACTGGGCACAGGAATGGACACGCACACAGAACCCCATTTAAGCCTTTATGTTAGTTGGTACTATTCGGTTACAAGGATTTAATAAGAATGGTAAAATAGAATGAAGTCCTACTATTACTCCGTTTGTAACTCAAGACCTTATAGACTCTTATTTACACCCACCTCTGGGTCAGTACCAGGGATAATATATTCCAATGTGCTCGACTCATCACCCACGTCTGCGTTAGTACCATGTATAATACCTCTAAGGCTTTACTTATGATGCACCAGGTCTGTAACCTCCCCACAGGGAAAGGGTTAATTAAATGGGAATTATTATTAAAGAACCAACACGTTATCACACTCAAAGGAAATAAAAAACGTGGGCCCACTGTACCAAAACAAGAGTCCTATACTAATGCCGGCATAGAATGTATATGGGGTACCCCTATGAACTGTAGTTAGCAACCATTAGCTTCGCCCGTAGGCCGCATTACACTGTGTACTGTGCAATAAGATCCGGCGCACTGGCGCTCTGAGGTACTCAACCAAGATGGCGTCCTCACCGCGCTCCCACTGTTCGGGGTAGCAAGATGGCGTCGAACGCTCTCGTCACGGGCACTAGCAAGCGGGGCTGGAGCAGAGGAAGCCGTAGCGGGCTGTGAGCGTGTGCTGGATGATGGCGCCTCTGCTGGACGGGAAGAACTCCCGTGCTGGGCTGAAGACCGCCGGTGCAGAGCAGACATCCACGCCGGCGAAGACTGGTTGTTGACGGCCGGTGCTGGATAGACGCGCAGCCATACACTTGCCCTACCTTACACTGAAGCTACTCTCTGGGTCCCAAACAGCCCTCCTGCTAGCCGTGATATATAATGACGCAGGGTGTCTCTAAACACCGGTCCTCTTCAGGCCACGCTGGCGGGGCACCTCACTAGAGGGAATATCTTCTTTTTTTTTTTTTTTTACTTTGGCCATTCCGCTGGCTCTTCTTGCGTTTATCGCTTTTTCTCTGGTCAAGAATGACCGACAGAAACAGGTTGAATGGGGGTAGAGATGGGGGGAAGACACTCTGAGAAAGTTACGGCTTTGTCCGGGAATCGAACTTGCTACCCCAGATCCGTGACGAGCACGGTTGTCCCCGGCGCCGAAATAGCGCTCGAGGTACGCGGTGAGCTACTGGAGCTCCCCAGAGGGAATATCTTTAACTTAAGCCACACTTGGTTATACCGCACTTCTTCTAGGATAACTCGTTGTATCACTAGGGTTATTCAGTGGGGAAAACATGCAACGCTCCACTACGGTTACTCTTCTAGGATAACCCGTACGTAATATACTCAAGTTCAATACGTTCGCCCGTGTGCTCCACAACGGGGGCTCTGTCGAGACACGTCTGATCACATCAAAGTCCAAACTCGAAGAGGCTCGTTCTCTTCCTTCCGTCTCCATTCACCTGCTTCCTCCCCCGTCGCTCTCGTACGCTCACTGCCTGCCACCGCCCCCTGCTGGTCGCCAACTAGCCACACAGGGAAAACTGGATGGGTGAATATGATCCAGTGATACTGCTTATAATCCATATTCCAGCCGGTAAAAAAGGAGAGTCATGTCCGAGAGAATATTAATGGAAACTAGTTAGTATGTCTTGGTGCACCAGGGGAGATAAAAGGCAAGTCAGCACTTCTGAATAATAGCCATATTTTCAGGGTGCTACATTAACACTAACCTTAACCCTTAATAATAATAATGCAGGACCTGTTCAGAGGTCTTTAATTGGCATGCAATTATCCTCAATGTTAGCGGTTAGCACACGGTTAGCACACACACACACCGGAACACACACGCATGCATTGTTTTTTGTAGGATCGCCGATGCGATTCGTCTCTGCGCTTAACCCATCCCGTCGTCCTTCCCCCCAAGGGCAGCCGGGAGCAGACAGGCGTCAACGTGAGCCGCGCCAGGGGACCAATCCAAGTGCTCCTGCCCGTCTTCGTCAAGGACGCCACAGCGTTAGCGATCTGTTGTTGTGCATGTTTTTCCATCGGGTTTATCTTATCGGGGGGGAAACCCTTGCGAGCACGGGGAGAACATGCAAACTCCACACAGAAAGGCCTGGGAGATAGCCCACCTGGGTAACTGGAATCGCGGAAATCTGGTCCCCAAGCGGGAATCGAACCCTGGACCTTCTTGCTCTTGAGGTGACAGTGTTAACCACTACACCATGTGCCGCTTAACATAACCCTTACCTTAACCCTAACCTTAACCCTTACCATAACCCTTACCATAACCCTTACCATAACCCTTACTTTAACTCTAACATTAACCCTAACCTTAACCCTTACCTTAACCCTAACATTAACCCTTACCTTAACCCTAACCTTAACCCTAACCTTAACCCTTACCCTAGCCCTCACTGGAGATGTCATGCCTAACTAAGCTATGAGCTGCCAGGACACTGGCATCATTTGTATCAATATAGTTGATTAAAGAGTCAATGAGTTTGAAAATGGCCACCAGTGATGTCATCGGGGTCACTGAGTCCTTGTGTTGCGTTAATTACAGCTCCATGAAACTATGTGGATGAAAAAATAGAAATAGAAATAGACAACTCTGAATTCTTGTGTTGTGTTAATTACAACTCAATGAAATTATGTACAGCAGATGAAAGAATAGCAATCTATCGCAATCCTTATCTCTATCTTCTTCATCGACATAATTTCATTGAGCTGTAATTAACACTGCACAGGGATTAAGGATTAAGGGGAGATATTCAAACTCATTAACTCTCAATAAAGTTCAAGGTTCTTTATTGTAATTCTTTCATACCAATGAAAACTGTCCAGTGTCAAACAAATGTGCCTGCCAACTGCTTAATATATATTTTTTTCTCATTTGGATATTTGTATATATGAAAAACTGTACTTTTATAAAATGTTTCATTATTTGTTATATTATGTTTAGTTTTATTATATTATGTAAAATATTGTAAGGAACGGGCAGGGCATGATACGTTTTTACTTTCCCCCTGTCGAACACGTATTGAACTATATGGAAATAGTCTTTGACTATTTACCTTTTTGTTTTTTTAAACTTGTTTTATGTTTCTATGTTGGAGACAAATAAAGAATCAACCAATCAAAATGGTCGGCGTACAACCTAATTTACACAAAATAATAATGTATACAATATACAAAGAGAAACAAAACAATTCACAGATGAAACAAGAAAAAATTAAGAATTGGCTGGTGCAGCTCAACCCACAATTGGGACCAGGAGTTGGGAGGGCGGTGAGAGGGGTCAGCCACACGCCATTGTAACCGGTGTGATCTTACTCTGCATTGTGTTTTTCTATTCGACCCCTGTTAAGGGGTCGCCCTGAGTGGGAGTTGAACCCCGGTCTCCCGCGTCGCGGGCGGCATCACAGTCACAGACCACTATACCAAGAGGTGAATTCACTTCTTGCTACTGGGTCTGGATGCCTCTGGGGAGTGAGTTTACTTGCAGTACCGCTTAATGTCCACAGCCACTTCACTTACTGTCCCTCGTGACTGTGGATAGACTGCGGTACCTCCGTTACACCGTGCTTCCTAGAAGTCAGGTATGGCAGACAGAGTGACAACCGTGTCATCTTTTCTGGCCGTCACCCTCACGGCCCTCTGCGGGGATTTACGGTCTGAGGCCCTGGCTCTTCCCTATCCAGGCTGACAGAACGCTCTCTACGGTTATCCCTTTCACTACCACACTACAGAAGGTTATCCCTTTCACTACCACACTACAGATGGTTAACCTTTCACTACCACACTACAGACGGTTAACCTTTCACTACCACACTACAAAAGGTGTGGTAGTGAAAGGGTTAACACTTTGTCGTGTTCACGTTCCTCAGTCTCCACAGGAAGTTGAGGCTCTGCTGGGCCTTCTTGGTGAGAGCTGTAAATGGTATAAATGGTGCATTTATATTATCTCTTTTATCCAAAGCGCTTTACAATTTTGTTCCTCACATTTTACCCGTTCACTCACACATTAGTTAGGGGTTAAGTGTCTTGCTCAAGGACACTTCGACACGCTGCCCCGGGAGGAGAGGGAATCGAACCGGGAACCTCCGGATTACCAGACGACCGCTCTCTACCTCTCACGACCCACTGTCGCCCCCCCCCCCCCCCCCCCCCCCCCCCCCCCCACTGTGTTGGTGGTCCAGGGCAGATGAAACTGGACTTGAAGAAGTCTTTACTTGTGGCAGCACACATTGCTACATCGTCATGCAGCGCGTGTGTGTGTGTGTGTGTGTGTGCGTGTGCGTGTGCGTGTGTGTGTGTGAGAGTGATTTGGCACAAAAAAATAAATAAAACATCAGCATTGTTTTTCAGTGAAGTGTCCCTTTAACGTTGGATATATAAAGTGACACAAGAGGAAACACTGCATCACCCCCCCCCCATGCGGTGTCCCTGACCCCCCCCCCCCCTCCCCCATGCGGTGCCCCCCCCCATGCAGTGTCCCTGCCCCTCCCACCACCTTTACCAGGCAAGTAAACACGTCTGGAGCGCAACGCCGGTTCCCTTTCTGGGTTTGTGTTTAGATAAAAAACGTATTTTAAGCATCCGCAACTAATTATCGTAGAGGGAACGATGCAGCTTCAAACATTAAACGTTACACCATATTTTATCTATTTATTCCTAAAGGATTTGCATGACCTCTTCTACTTCATTTGAGCATTTTTCATTTGTTTTGTTTGTTTTTGCATTTTGTACATTTTAGTTTTGTATATTGTATATTTTGTATAGTGTTTGGTCTTTATTCTTTTACTTTTTTTTTTACTGTATGAAGCACAATCTCATCATACAGGTCATACAGGACCACGCGTTTCACTGTAATATACATGTATGTGACAAATACAACTTGAAAAACTTGAACTTGAACATCAGTTTTATCGAACTAAATCAGTTTGATTGAATTAGACTAGGTTTTTATAGAATGGGTTCGTTTTCTATTGAATTAATACGTTTTTTTATTGACTGATTCGTTTTTTCCTGGATTTGTATTGAATCAGTTTGTATGTCTATCATGAGGATCAGTATTTATTTTAGTATTTATTCTAGTTATTTAGTATTTAATGGCTATAACCGAGACCCGAGTACTGTATTTCGTGCCTCCATGTCACATGGAAAAATTACAATAAACATGACTTTGACTTTGAGATCACAAACAAAAGAAAGTCTTAAAATCTTTACTATATATATTTTTTGTAAAATAGCTAAATGTGCAGAAAGTTCACAGGAGGTGAATATTTGTTTGAAGGAGTTTAAAGTATAAGTACATTTAGTTTAGTTTATTTGATCAGGGACAGTGCACATCAATCAACAGTTATACATTTATAAATATATAATAATAATAATATAAAACAATAAATCACAATAAAACAATAAAAAAAAAAAAAAAATCTAACCCTAACTAACCGTACTGTCATGCACTTGTCCTAATAAACTAACCTACACTGTAGCACTCAACACTTTGATGAACATTGTTACTCAGCTGATAGAGTTGCGCCCTTCCTGATGACTTGTCGTACAGAACTTGTAAGTCGCTTTGGATAAAAGCGTTTCAGCTAAATGACTAAATGTAAATGTAAATGTAAATGAACACAAATTAAAAACTGTAAATATGCCAACATTAGCAGGGTTGCTAGTTTTCAGTTGTATAGTCCCTGCTATAGATGTTTAAGCCAGAAAAGAAACAGAAAAATAGAAGGACATTAAAGCTAATATAAAAAAAAAATGTTTAAAACATATTTTGTTCATTCACTCACTAGGCATTCGTATACTCACTGCCTCATGCAGAAAGATATTTCCTCTCTACGGAACTGACTAAGCCCAGTGGAGCAGCCTTTTTTAACTTGTAATGTCACTCTTACCGCTGGTGAGTCAACACATGCGCCCTACCTCTGCCAAACGCACACATGGAAGCAATCGTACACCGGTGGGCCGCGCTGGGTTCTCTCATGTCCACTGGAGAGGACGTTTTGAGCTGAGAGCAAATAAACTTTTATGGGATGAGTAATCATTTAACATTGTGTTCTTCTGGGTGACTTATACCGAACGCACTTTGATTAAACATCTTGCAGATCAGGGCTTTTCCACTGTGACGCACACTGAAGTTATTTGTTAAATACGATCACCTAATTGAATCTGCTCTGATGCAAGGATAGGGCTATTGTGCAATATATAACGTTACTGAAGTATATCACAGTAATACTACAACTCTGTACACACATTTGATTAGCGCTATTACTCAGTTAGTACTAATTTGGTAAATAAAATGGTAAATGGTGTATTTATATAGCACATTTATCCAAAGTGCTTTACAACTCTTGCCTCACATTCACCTATTCACTCACACATTCACACACCGACAGTGGGGGCGACCATGCAAGGTGCCAACCTGCTCCTGGGGAGCAATTAGGGGTTAAGTGTCTTGCTCAAGGACACTTCGACACGCTGCCCGGGAGGAGCGGGAATCAAACCGGGAACCTTCCGCTTACCAGCTCTACCTCCCGATCCACTGTCGCCCCCAGTTTAATCACCCGTACATTGTATATCACTGTCGCACTTTACTGTTACATTTGCACTCTGGTTGGATGCCAAACTTCTTTTCGTTGTACTATACTTGTGCTGTATGACGACAATATACATTCTAATGTCTTGCATAACCATGTATCTCTCCAAAAGTCAGTTTAGAGAATAGAATAGAATGGAATAGAATAGAATAGAAGTACATTATTGATCCCGAGGGAAATCCAGCATCACAGATCGCTCACAATAAACATGTCCCAGTGGTATCCATGTATTATTGCTTCCAGGAAAGTCCAGGTCAGCTGTACAAACAAATATAGCAGAATTGAAGAAAAAAAGGTTTCCACTTAACCTGCAAGGGCCCACATGTGAGTCCTTTTGAGGACGATTTACCCACCAGCACTTTGGCGACCTCTAGTGGCTCGGGTGTGCATATTTTTTAATACAATATAGAATTAAAGCCCCATTTGTTGCCTGTCGATAGCCCTTTCAGGTGACAGAATTCGTTCAGCGGTTCTCGAGTTACATGCGGATATTTGAGGCTTGAGCAAGTACACGATATTGCACAAATACTACTCCCGACTCTTGGGGCTCTAGTTCCGTCAATCATTTGGCGATCTCGAAAATGATTGAACAGCGTTGTAGTAGCCAAGGAGTGTGGCTTTCCAATGATACCCCATCTGGGGATGTACGAATCAGGGATCTAGGTGAAAAGTTACGAGCGAAAACAGGAAGAGAAAAACCGCCGAATGAATTGAAGTCTATGAGAAAACTGAGCTTTTCTTTTGTACACAGTTTACCAAAATCACTCCTAATCACTCATTTCTGAACGGATCCTTGTGAAATTTGCACATGTACTACATAAGACTTCAGGCCATGGATCGCAGGAGATTTGTAAGCCTCCAGACATTCTGGGGAAATACTACTTCTGGACTACTAACTACTACAGAAAAACTTGAGTAACACATTTTTCTACAACTCAAGTTCAGACCTATGTTACTCTATTTCATTAGCACTAAAGGTGATCTTCCTTTATTGTATCATTAGCTTCAGAATGTTATCTTTCAAAAGAGACCAGGCTTGTGCATGTGCTATAAGTATAAAGTATACTTTAAAAAAAAAAAAATTATTTATATTTAAAAAAAAAGATTCATCAAATGTATTAAAATAGTTTGTGTCGCTAATCTGTTAAACCGCACTGTTTCGCTCGCCATATTTGTTTTCGCCCCATTCACTGCGCATTAGGGTTTTTGTACAGGAGAAATTAACAGCCAATCAGAGATTTCTTTTCACAAGTCACTGGGCAGACTTTCATCCATCGAGGGTATTCTAGCATGACCTGCCTGCGTGTAGCTTATTGCCAGCGGAAGAGTGCAAGAATGCTTCCGCATTCGTCACCGCACGCCAGTACGGTAATGCGCCTTTCCTTTCGCCCCGCTCAGACAAATGCATGTAGTACATTGCAACACAACGCAGCATTTCCACGTACATTGCAACGAATCACTTGGAGTTTGAAAGTGATATCAGAAGAAACTACTCAACCTCGGCTGTCTTTAACTATGAGTGAACACAACGCATTGTAACGTTAACGCAGCTGTCAACTGTACTTTACTATGGAATATACATGTATATTATCGCGACGCGTCGTCACAGACTAAACAGTGTTCTGGATTTTCCTACAATGGATTATTGATTGTAAATTGAACCCTTGCACTGAAGAACCATTATGAATCTGTGTTAGAAAATGTTTTGGATCTAAATCACTTGGAGTTTGAAAGTGATATCAGAAGAAACTACTCAACCTCGGCTGTCTTTAACTATGAGTGAACACAACACATTGTAACGTTAACGCAGCTGTCAACTGTACTTATCTAAACATGGTAAGTTAGAGTGCTGTGTTCACTCATTATTGAAGATATAATGCTTTGTTTGCAAAGTTTGCTGGAGCCACTTCATCCAGAAGGGCACACCCCGGTCAGAGAGCGGACGCAGACACAGAGAACAGTCCTTTCGTATTTATTAAGGATTCTGTTGTTGAGCGATATGCTTCCATCCAGGTCGTAGGGCTGGATGGAGCGATCAAAGATTGAGTGAGTGGTGTTCTGCAACAGATAAGCAGAACACACAATAATTAACAGAGGTACATGCTTATTAATCATAACCTGAACACACAGCAAAATATGCTATCTAGCATATTAGCATTGGCTGCATGGACCAAACATAATGCGCACAACTGAAAGGATGCTATCTAGCATGTTAGCATCGGCCGCATGGACCAAACAATGCACACAACTGAAAGGATGCTATCTAGCATATTAGCATTGGCTGCATGGACCAAACATAATGCACACAACTGAAAGGATGCTATCTAGCATATTAGCATTGGCTGCATGGACCAAACATAATGCACACAACTGAAAGGATGCTATCTAGCATATTAGCATTGGCTGCATGGACCAAACATAATGCACACAACTGAAAAAGATGCTATCTAGCATATTAGCATTGGCCGCATGGACCAAACATAATGCACACAACTGAAAAGATGCTATCTAGCATATTAGCATCGGCCGCATGGACCAACATAACAAGTAAATGGCAGAATGCAATGGCATCCAGAACACACAACTGAAGAGATGCTATAGCATTATTGGCATTAGCATAGCTCAATTAGCAGCATGAATTAACACAACGTAGCAAACCAAATCATAGTCACACATGCATGTCACAGCATCTCAACACATAAGGCAGGCTACATATGACATGTATCTATCATTACCATAGGCACTATATTTGTAGGCTATTGGTGACTTACTTAGTTCATGAACGCACTCTTACTGGGAAAGCAGACAGCAATGGAACACATGGGGGCAAGATGGCCGCTGTATTTAAACCCATTAGGACCCCTGGGCTGTCCAGAGAGATGCCAGACTATAAATAATAGGACCCCTGGGCCATCAAAGAAGTGCCTGACTGGAAATGACAATACACAGCATAACAAATCATGGGGAATTTACAACACTCATAGTTAAATACAGTAGAGGTTTGATTGATTGATTGATTGAAAACTTTATTAACAGATTGCAGAATGGGTACAGTACAGTACAGCTCAATACATACAATTGTTGAGGGGATGCAGACCAGAGAAAGACTTTCGTCTTGTTTACATCAGGGTCCCCCATTTTCAATTCATCATAACATATATGACATACATGACATACAGATAGACAGTACTGCTACATCTATATATTTATGACATACCATATTTGTAAATACAGTACTGTTTGTGATACAAAGAGAGCAAAAAAAAAAAAAAAAAAAAAGTATATACATTTGCCGTAGAAACTGTACATTGGATTGGGTAGGTGGGGGGGGGGGACTGTACATTGGAGGTGGTTGGGTGGGTGGGGGGGGGGGGGTTGGGTAGGAGTGGGGGGAGGTTGGGTAGGAGGGGTGGGTGGGGGACACTGTACACTGTACAACTGTACAAACAAAACTGTACATTGGAATATTGACAAGACCATACTTGGTAATTTACTGTACATTGGAGGGGGTTGTGTTAGAACATTTACAGGGGCCAGTTTCAAATTGCAGTCTCCCGTAGGTGTTTTTTGAGAGTGTTTTTGAAAGTGGGTAGTGATTCACATTCCTTTACAGCTTTGGGTAGGGCGTTCCACATTGATGTGGCATAATTGCGAAACGTGTTTAGTCCCTTGTTTGAGCCGAATCTGGGTTTAACATGATTTGTGGAGCTCCCTCTGGTGTTGTGATCGTGGTATTCACTGACCTTTGGGAAGTATTTTGACATGTACATGGGTACCTTGGTCGTGTAGTGTATCTTGTAGACCAGGCCCAGGACCAGGTTGAGTACATCATTATCTAAAGATGGTAAGTTAGAGTGTTGTGTTCAGTCAGACAGTAGACAAGTAGAGGTTGAGTACTTTATTATCTAAACATGGTAAGTTAGAGTGTTGTGTACACTCATAGTTAAATACAGTAGAGGTTGAGTACTTCATTATCTAAACATGGTAAGTTAGAGTGTTGTGTTCACTCATAGTTAAAGACAGCCGAGGTTGAGTAGTTTCTTCTGATATCACTTTCAAACTCCAAGTGATTTAGATCCAAAACATTTTCTAACACAGATTCATAATGGTTCTTCAGTGCAAGGGTTCAATTTACAATCAATAATCCATTGTAGGAAAATCCAGAACACTGTTTAGTCTGTGACGACGCGTCGCGATAATATACATGTATATTCCATAGTAAAGTACAGTTGACAGCTGCGTTAACGTTACAATGCGTTGTGTTCACTCATAGTTAAAGACAGCCGAGGTTGAGTAGTTTCTTCTGATATCACTTTCAAACTCCAAGTGATTCGTTGCAATGTATGCGGAAATGCTGCGTTGTGTTGCAATGTACTACATGCATTTGTCTGAGCGGGGCGAAAGGAAAGGCGCATTACCATACTGGCGTGCGGTGACGAATGCGGAAGCATTCTTGCACTCTTCCGCTGGCAATAAGCTACACGCGACCTGCCTGCACACTTTAACAGGAGCCCAGGTGTGGAGTGACAGTTTGATCAGCCAATCACATTTGGAGCTGTAGTCAATGGGCGTAGTCTTTTAGATGCCAAGGTATTCTAGAGGGATCTTGCCCCTCGGCTACCGTAGCGAACGGTGTGGTACGACTGATAGCAGTCTATATATATATATATGTTCTAAACTCCGTGTCGGTCAATTATTTTGCGACAATGACCTGGTAGCTCTACATTATCATAGATATATCTATATATATCTATGTAGTACATGATCAAGGTACTACAAGGTATCTACATCTACATCTACAAGGTACCCATGTACATGTCAAAATACTTCCCAAAGGTCAGTGAATACCACAATCACAACACCAGAGGGAGCTCCACAAATCATGTAAAACCCAGATTCGGCTCAAACAAGGGACTAAACACGTTTCGCAATTATGCCACATCAATGTGGAACGCCCTACCCACAGCTGTAAAGGAATGTGAATCACTACCCACTTTCAAAAACACTCTAAAAAAACACCTACGTGAGACTGCAATTCGAAACTGGCCCCTACAAATGTCCTAACCTAGTTGTACAGTAAATGACCAAGTAAGGCTTTGTCAGTATTCCAATGTACAGTGTAAAATGTGTGTGTGTCCCCTACCCAACCCCCCCCCCCCCCCACCTCCAATGTACAGCCCTCACCCACCCACCCAACCCCACACCACCCACCCAACCTCCTCCAATGTACAGTTTCTACGCCAAATGTATATACACTTTTTCTGGACACTTTTGTATAACAAACAGTACTGTATTTGCAAATCTGATATGTCATAAATGTATAGATGTGCAGTACTGTCTATCTGTATGTCATGTATGTCATATATGTTATGATGAATTGAAAATGGGGGACCCTGATGTAAACAAGACAAAAGTCTTTCTCTGGTCTGCATCCCCTTAACAATTGTATGTATTGAGCTGTACTGTACTGTACCCATTCTGCAATCTGTTAATAAAGTTTTCAATCAATCAATCAATCAATCAATCCCTTACGTGTATTGTGTTGTGTGGACCCCAGGAAGACTAGCTCCCCCCACATGAGCAGGTTGCCAGATATGAGCAATTTAACCATTCCCATTGTCAACGTTATCAACGCTTCACGTTTGGGGGGATATCTAAACACCTGGCAGCAACACGCTGCTATTAGCCGGACGCTGCTGCGCATGCGCACTACCTTCTGTGATGTCTCCTCAGCCCACGCGGTGTTCTTCTAGCTGAAGTTCAACATTGCACAAATCTCAGGTAATTACATTTACAATTCATCAATATTTTATAGTTGACTTCAAACAGTAACGTTACCAGAATAGTTTAGAAACAAGTGAACACTTACAGCGGATTCATATATATTTGACGGGAGCGTGCAGCTAGGATAGCTTAATTGCTGTTGTTGCTGGTGTTAATTCATGGTTTTCAAATGGTTATAGAAATTAGTATTTCTTCGTTGATGGCAGCCGTTTTGACTCGTTTTATACCCCGCCAGTGTGTGAAAACTTATCAACGTATCGTACCTTCGTAATTTATATATATTATGAACCCACCGCAAGCCTTAATTAAAGGCCCGCACTTGCATGTTGTATTATTATGTGACTAGGCCAACGGTGACTTTCGTGAAGAGGGTGAAAAATGTATCGAAATTGACCCAGTTTTAACGTTTTTATCAAACATTTTCTTGACCCAACAGCACGTGGATATTTTAATCCATATGGTTCATAGCGCGTGTGTGTCATCATCTTAATGACGGTGCGGGGCAGCACGTGTGTCTTCTTAATGACGGTGCGGGGCAGCACGTGTGTCTTAATGACGGTGCAGGGCAGCCAGCACGTGTGTCTTAATGACGGTGCGGGGCAGCACGTGTGTCTTAATGACGGTGCGGGGCAGCACGTGTGTCTTAATGACGGTGCAGGGCAGCACGTGTGTCTTAATGACGGTGCGGGGCAGCACGTGTGTCTTAATGACGGTGCGGGGCAGCACGTGTGTCTTAATGGCGGTGCGGGGCAGCACGTGTGTGTCATCATCTTAATGACGGTGCAGGGCAGCACGTGTGTCATCATCTTAATGACTGTGCGGGGCAGCAGGGTTAAACCCCATGGTTAGTTTACATCATTGGTATCTATTTTCGTTATTTATTCATCAAGATGACACACGCACGTTATGAACCATGATTAAAATATCCACATGCGTGGTGGCGGCACGAATCGATACATGATGCGTCACACCAGCTCCACGCTCGCTCACCGCTCATCTTCATTTGCGCATCTGGCAAATAATTTTCAGCCTTTCGGCATTCGGTTTTCAATAATTATTTCCAGATTAATCAAAACAATGCAATAACATTTTCTTCTCTGAATGTTTACAATTGTAAATGTCTTAAATTCCTTCCCCCCCTCCCCCTCCCCCTCCCCCCTCCCCTGTAGATGATCTGCTACCAGCTTGAGTGCGCCAGGGGACCAGCAGGTGGCGCACACGCTGCAGGGAAGCGTAAAGGAGGATAATTTAGTTAGCTTTAATCCCTGGACCCAAGACCAGCACGCTGTGTGCTTTGTCGACGTAGACCCAGGTTGTTGTGCACCAAGAACCACTCTGCGTGTCTTGATCTCCTCTGGTCCTCTGTCTTGCAGCACAACTTGTGAACAGAAATGTGAACTCCTCTCTCCTCTCCTTGTCTCCTGTAGCCAGGCTGCCCCGCAGACACCCAGAGCCTCTGTTAACTCCTCTCTCCTCTCCTTGTCTCCTGTAGCCAGGCTGCCCCGCAGACACCCAGAGCCTCCTCTCTCCTCTCCTTGTCTCCTGTAGCCAGGCTGCCCCGCAACACCCAGAGCCTCGGTTACCCGTCAGATCGGGGGTGAGATGACGTCATCAGACTCTTGTGTAATGTTTTGAATGTGTGGCGGGTCGGGTTCCACATCCGTCCCTGGTTTTGTTTATGTAGATTATAGTGAGCGGGCCCGATCACAATTATTCTCCCCCTCCCTCCCTCCTCCTCTCTCCCTCCTCCAGCTGATGACGCCAGGGTCGTGACTGCATTGGCTGAGTTGCCGCCAAGGCCCAATTGAGGGCCACGGAGGGAGAAGTTACCTGCAGCGTAAACACGCTAAGGGCATTAATTCAAACAGAAGAGAAGGCATTCAAAGCGATTCACGCAGCAGTATGTGCTGCTTAGGCAGGTGGCGGAGCTCGAAGGGAGAGCTGCTAGCCGAGCTCAAGGTAGGTTGTCTTGATCTCCTCTGGTCCTCTGTCTTGCAGTACAACTTGTGAACAGAAACGTGAACTCCTCTCTCCTCTCCTTGTCTCCTGTAGCCGAGCCGGACCAGAATCTCCCTCCCTCTCCCCCTCCTCTCTCCCTCCCCTCTCTCCTTCTCCCCCTCTCCCTCTCCCTCCCCTCTCTCCCCCCCTCTCCTCTCTCCCTCCCTCCCCTCTCTCCCCCCCTCTCCCTCTCCTCCTCTCCCTCCCAGTCCGTGCCACTGCCACCACTGCAGCAGAGCTGGATAAACAGCTGAAACCTCTGAAGTTAGAGAAAAAGTAGAAGGCGGTGAGGCGCTACGTGTTCTTGGCGAACACAGATCTGCCAGCAAGTTTACATTCGCTAAATTCTGCTGCGGCCCTTATCATCCGGTATCCTCCTGGCCATGTTATGGCTACAAGGCAAGGTAGGTTGACAAGTTAATATAAGAGTGTTTCAGGATATTGGCGGGGAAAGGGTTAATATGAATGTGGAGCCGATGCTGGTGGGGCGGTTGAGTCTGATCGCGGAGCTGGTCAGGATCCAGTTATCTGTTCGATCTCTTCTGCGTTAGTGCCCAAGGTGGGTCCTTCTGTGATGTTTACAGTTTTTTTTTTATCATTGTCTTTAACACTTTCAGTGCCCAGCAGGGGGTGCACATTTAGTGCTTGAATTAGGGCTGGGCGATATGACCAAAAACGTTATCGCGATAAAATTATAAAATTATTTTCATATAATTCGATATCGATAATTATCGTCGATATAATGTCCGTCAAGTTTAATTAACTTCTTATGCTGCTGCGAATGTCTCAAGTCGAGTTGATGTCGTCATCAGTCCGCGCACGTTACACGTTAAGCAAGCGGAGTATCTCATGACAATAAATATGACACTAAAATACTCTCTTCCGCCACAATATATTGAAACGAACTGTATACCCCACACTACTATAAACGTGGCCTCAGAATTCAAAACACACACATACTCGGCACGTAAATATATAAAACGTCGCCGTGCAAGCTAATTAGCCTAGCAAGCCTGTAGTATCTAAGCGCTGTATTCCATGACAATGTGCTAAATATTACACTAAAATACTCTCTTCCGCCACAATATATTGAAACGACGTCCACTGTATATCCCCACTACTATAAACGTGGCCTCAGAATTCACGTCACACACATACTCTGCACGTAAATATATAAAACATCGGCGTGCAAGCTAATTAGCCTAGCAAGCCTTGTTGAGTGAGTCCTACCTCCTTCCGGGTATATTTCACTCTCGGCCATCTCCTTCACTGATTGGTTGTTAGCTGTTGTGCGTAAACACGTCATCACGTAACGTTGGTTGTTGTTAGTGAGTGAGCTGAGCCGAGGCTGAACGGAGCCAAGCTTGGAAAATCGATATATCGAAACTTTGCGACCAGGTTTCATGTTTATTTCGAGGAAATAATTTATCGCGATAGTTATCGTTATCGTTTTATCGCCCAGCCCTAGCTTGAATGCCCACCATCCACTTCAATGTTAGCATTAATATCGCCTAATCTATGTTTTAAATTATGGCTATGCGTAGAGCTGCCGCGATTACCGCATTACCGCGGTATCGCTGTTACATCACGGCCACCGCAGAGTAGGCTGAATACCGCGTCACAGCTGTTTTTTTATAATAATAATAATAAATTACCCTCCTCTCGTTGGGCTTGCGGCTCTGCAGATATACCCTACTCATCTATCGAGGTTCCAAGCGACCCTATTGGGTACCAGAAAAGTCACGTGAAACATTGCAGACCACTGATTGGTCAGAAGAGAGACGCGTCACACGTTGTAGCGTCATGCAGTGTGTTACCACCAATCGGCAAGCGCGTATTAGGTTTTTACTTCCTGAATGTCAGATCATCACAACACGGCTAATAACGTTAGCTTTAACTCTCCGCCGGAGTGGACTACGATCGCTCCTAAGGAGTACTAAACGAGACATAATTATTTTACTGTCTGCAACGAATGTTATAATAAAAGCCCTTCGTTCTATACACTTGTCTGATTGAAAACTTTATTAACAGACCGCAGAATGGGACAACTCAGCACGCTCTGAGCAAAGAAAGGAACTGAGATATGAATAGAGTATTGCTTGCCTTGCTATTGTCCGGTAAATACGCTGATGTTATTGAACGTATAACTATATAATAATGCCACAAAACTAATGCTTTTATTATAAAGTAGTAACTTTATAGTAATAATAATAAGAAAGTGTCGGGGGGGGTTCGAATCCGTGTTTCACTTTCAATAACTAATGCGTGCTTGCCGAATCCCAAACAATATTCATGCTGCAAAGTCATCCTCTAAAAATAGACATTTAGACTAGAGGCAGGCTATATGCTATAAAGAGTAGACTACTACTAAAAAAAAAATGCATTCAAACTTTTTTTTTTTTTTTTTGTGTGCAGGTAATAACCGCGGCGGTAGGAAATATTTTGCAAATTTGTGCGGTAAGGAAATAATCAATACCGCGGCAGCTCTAGCTATGCGTCTAATCTGCCCGTCACATTATCAATGACTCATTTCCAGTCAACATTGTCGAAGCGGATTGTTTTTTTATCGGTTCATTTCCGTTTTATAGCATTTTGAAAAGCCAAGCAGGATGTGGTGGCGATCAGCCTGAACAGGCTGCAGCCATTAATCAATAAAAAAACAAACCACGAAATTCAACCGCATAGATGCGGCAATAGTTGCGCTCCTTGCCCAGGCTGAGGAGCTCGAAGCTAGAGCTGCTACATGAGCTCAAGGTAGGTCGTCTTGATTTCCTCTGGTCCTCGGTCTTGCAGTACAACTTGTGAACAGAAATGTGAACTCCTCTCAGGCGCAGACCGCTCTGGCCACAATGAACACCGTCAGAT
>NC_140178.1:4613243-4674751 GCF_963971535.1 Notolepis coatsorum
CCCTGATGGCCTGGAGCTTAGCAAGGTTCCTCCTCTCCGCCACCCTCCCTATAGTCCTGCTCCACCCCAACCACGCTACTGGCCTTCTTGACCATCTTATCCAGCCTGTTTGTGTCCCCTGCTCTCAGTCCACTGCCCCAGCAGGTCTGTTATATATATCCGTTCAGTCTGTTTTTGTATAAGTGAAAGTTCTTAAGATGGAGAGAAATTAGATTTTTCAATTGCCTCTCTGCTGTTTAGTTCAGCACCGTGGGCAGCGCCAAGCAAGCCACAGCGCCGCTGTCCCAGCTGAAACGTATAAAAGGGAACCTGTGTTGAAAAACCATTGTGCCCCCCCGAGAACATTTTATGCCCCCCCACTCATTTGTTTCTGCAGCCTGGTCTGCCCAGTTGATGGCAGTTAGAAGCCTGGAGGCCCACCTGAAATAGAAGAGAGATCACCTCAGACCTTTGTTGTTGTTGTTCAATGTTATTAAAACGCATATAAAAAAAAAAAAAAAAAAAAAACAAGTAATGGATGATCATGATCCATTTGTTCAGCTCAACAATGCATTTGTGTGAATCACATTTTGAGTGGGGTTCCCTCTAGTTACCAAACAAACCATAGGGATGTATCTGTAGTATCGGCAGTGGTTAGTCGTCGTAATAGTAATCCAGTATATATTTTTATTTTTGGCGACGTCTACAATGACCTCATTGAGTCTCCAGGTAGACTAGTGTTTATATCTAAGTGCAGTGGTCTACTCCCACCCCGCCGACACCACCCCGGGGCCAACCCACGCCAATCCTCTGTCCCTCCCCCCTTCTATAACATTTAATACACAATATCTAACGTATAATACGGTACTTTGTTTTATCATTAAAGAATATGCAATTTTTTTTAATCTTTAATAAATGGCTAAATGAAAATAGTTTGTTTCTTTGTTCATAGACCGTGTCGTACCACGCGGCCGACGGCGCCACCCCAGCCCAGCGGGTGTGTGCGTGCGTGCGTCCGTGAGTTTTTGCGTGCTTGGGTTGCTTCATTGCGGGGGGTTGTGTGCATGCATGGTTATTTTAAGCATTGTACCTAAAGCATTTAGTATTTTTTCAATGATATCAAAATCTTGAATCTTGACTACCGGTATTTAACCCCGGTCTTCTGCGTGACAGGCGGGGACACTCGCCACTATACTAACGAGGACGCCCAGGTGCCACCGAGAGGAGGAGGACGAGGAGGAGGGATGGCATGGAGCAGGTATTAAGCATGGATTATTATACCTGATAACACGCAAGTTTTAATCCTACTTCCCTGGTTTCTGGCTTTGAGAGAAAAGGCTCACGTTCACAAATGTTGATAACCTTCCTAGACCATGGAAAGAACATAATTGGAATTCTTGATTTTGGTGGTGTTCCCTTTTTAACACTTTCCGTGCCGGAGCTCGGTGCCCCGGAACCTCCTTGCGTGCCGCCCTTAACACTTTCAGAGCCCAAGCTTAATCTTGATTTACCGCTTGAATGCCCACCATCCACTTCAATGTTGGCGTTAATAACGCCTAATCTATGTTTTAAATTATGGCTGTGTGTCTAATCTGCCCGTCGCTTATCAATGACTCGTTTTCCAGTCAACATTGTCGAAGCGAAATTGTTTTTTTTATCGGTTCATTTTCGTTTTATAGCATTTTGAAAAGCCCTTGGTAAAGGTGGAGCTCCTGTGTCTCTATGCGATTCCTAGAGTTCTCTATACGGCGGATCACTGTGATGCCTCCGTCACGCCCCTGTTGGTAGTTGACAGACACATTCGCAAGACTGTCAAGCGTTGGCTACATCTGCCGCTCTGTACTTCGAACGGACTGCTGTACAGCAGTGGCCCGAACGGAGGTCTGGGCATTCCGAAGTTGGGCCGAATGGTGCCTGCGATACAACAAGAGTTTGGAGATTGAGCCGATCGGCCGACTCAATCATACGAGGAACATCATTTTCGCCGCTGGACTTTGAAAAACGTTGGCTGAGCGCAGGAGGTTCGCAGGAGAACATGCCGGAATGGGTGTATCCTGCCAGAGTCGGAGACGGGACTGAACCCAGCGCCGAGACAAGTGGACAGGTCTGGCAGCGCAGGGGCTGGGAATTCAGATGTTCGAGGCTGATAGTAGTATGTTTTTTTAAGTTTTATTTTATTTGACACTGTATTACCGGTAAGTATGACTGCCCTCCCTCCCCCTCTCTCTCTCTCTCCCTCCCCCCTCTCTCCCTCCCTCCTCCCTCCCCCCACTGCAGCGGTTATCCGTGTACACTTGATCAAAGTGATGGAGCAGATGCAGCAGCGGAAAGGCGAGTTCAGGGTCCTTAAGCATGTCTTCAAATTTGCTCAAAGTAGTTATTATCACAAAGGGCCCGGGAGGACCAGCACCACCAGCACCACCAACAGCACCAGCACAACTGGGACCAGCAGCACCAGCACCACTATACGGTACGGCTCAATACACACAAGTGTTAAGGGGATGCAGACCAGAGAGACTTTCGTCTTGTTTACATCAGGGTCCCCCATTTTCAATTCATCAGGACATACATGACATACAGATAGACAGTACTGCTACATCTATACATTTATGACATACCAGATTTGCAAATACAGTACTGTTTGTGATACAAAAAGAGTCCAGAAAAGAGTATTATACATTTGACGTGAACGCATAAACTATATCTTAAATTATGGCTATGGCCATATTATGGCCGTCGCTTATCAAGGACTTGTTTGCAGTCAACATTGTCGAAACGGATTGTTTTTTAATCGGTTCATTTCCGTTTTATACCATTTAGAAAAACGCTAGTTTTTTTAAAGTTCCAGAAAAAAATGCACGAACAGCTGTTTCCGCGTGCTACACGCGTACAGTACAGCTCAATACATACAATTGTTAAGGGGTTGCAGACCAGAGTAGACACATGGCCATAATTTAAGATATAGTTTATGCATTCGCAAATATGAGAGCTCTGTCATTGAAGTGGGTGGTGGCACGCAACAGCGTTCACCCTGATGTAAACAAGACGAAAGTGAAAGTCTGTTCGCGCGTCACTCATAGCGAGGGTATAGCGAGGGTTTAGCGGGCGTAGCGAGGGGCGTGTGCTAGCGTGCGGCAGCGGCCAATCAGCGCAAAACGGGAACCCGGAAACACAACTTACAAGTTGTGTACAACAGGTCAGCAGGAAGAGCACAACTCTGGCAGCTAAGTAAGTAACATTGTTCGTCGAACAGTGTTGAACTTGAGTAAAAGAAGGTGAACATCTCCATAGACAAATAGAGCTGCTGGCAGAGACCCTACGATGATGGATACAAGCTCCGGCAGAGAATACAATTGTATGTATTGAGCTGTACTTCACTGTACCCATTCTGCAATCTGTTAATAAAGTTTTCAATCAATCAGAGAGATGAATACACATTTTATAAAGTTGAATGTCTATTATCAATTCCACAGATCAACCCGCCGTGATGAAAATAACCCCATGTTGGCTTCATCCAGTGATCTGGGCTGGATGTTGCGGGAACTTGGAATGATGCCACGGGACCACGATGAACTCAACATTACCATCACCATGCTCGGCATCAGAGCAAATCATGAGCAATTGTTCCCCCTCATCGATGTGAGAGGAAGATATGTTTATCCAGAGCACCTTTAGCACCCCCCCCCCCCCCCCTCCTCCAGTTCCGCCGGATCCACGATGCAGTCTGCTGAAAGGGGGTATGCACGCAGGGATATACAGGTGCACGTTTAGACACGTTGACACGAATAGGTACAGGTGCGTAGGGGATATGCGGGTGGGTTGGTTTGTGTATGTGTGTGTATTAGGGATGCTCGATATTGACTTTTTTACCGATACCGATATTCCGATATTGTCCAACTCTTAATTTCCGATACCGATATCAACCGATACCGATATATGCAGGGTTTCCCCATCCAAAAAACTGAATAATTTCAGGTAACTAATAATTTCACTGGATATATATATAACAAATATTGTTATTGTTTTTTTTTTGTTTTTAAACCGATACCGATATTTATATTTATATCTGTTACCCTGAATTCTGCGCCTCCATCAGCAGCCGACCCCCCCCCCCCCATTGCCGAGGCTTGTGAGCTGGTGTTGTTATTACCAGCATCAAACCTCGCATAGAAGGTATTGAGGTCATTTGCTAAGGAGATGTCACTGTTCAGTTTGAGGGAGGCGCCTTTGTAGTCTGTCATCGTTTTGAGCCCCTGCCACATAGCTCTAGAGTCAGCTTGTTCAAACTGGAGTTCAATTTTATCCCTGTAGCGTCGTTTGGCCTCTGACACAGTCCTCCTTACGTTGTATCGCGCCACCTTGTGGTCATTCATGTTGCCTGCCTCTAGGCCGTCGTTGTATGCTTTGGTGCGCTCTCTCAGAGCTTCACGGACGGATTTGGGGAACAGGGTCTGCTAATAGCGGACTACCAGGAGTTCCAACTACAACAACCCATCACAAAAATCCTCGCAACCCGCTGAGGAGGAGGAGGAGGACGAGGAGGACGAGGACGACGAGCTGATGGAGACAGAGGTGCGTTAAGGTTCCCACACTTTTTATCATTGTCTTTAACACTTTCAGTGCCCAGCAGGGGGCGCACATTTAGTGCTTGAATGCCCACCATCCACTTCAATGTTGGCGTTAATATTGCCTAATCTATGTTTTAAATTATGGCTATGTGTCTAATCTGCCCGTCGCATTATCAATGACTCATTTCCAGTCAACATTGTCGAAGCGGATTGTTTTTTTTATCGGTTCATTTCCGTTTTATAGCATTTTGAAAAGCCCTCGTTTTCAAGGGGGAAAAAAAGAATCTGTGATATTAAAAACAGCACAGAACAATTCACTGTACTCTTACATACCCCCTCTCTATCTCTCTTACACACTCTACCTCTCTCTCACACACTCCATCTCTACATTCCCTCTCCTCTCCCCCTCTCTCTCCCCCTCTCTCTCCCCCTCTCTCTCCCCCTCCCTCTCCCCCACCCTCCCTCCTCCAGGGGCGGTGACTCAGTCCCTAGCAGCGGTGGAGGCGGTGTTTCCGTTGTGGGAACCCCTGGGCCAGGCGCTGCTGCTAGGCCTGTTAAGTATTGCGGTCCCTCCCTCCCTCCTCCTCTCTCCTCTCCCTCCCTCCCTCCTCCAGATGAGGAAGCCTGGATGTCCTGGAAGAGGTGACAAAGCCGCAGCGGCGTCTGGACAGAGCGGTCACCGTCCTGAATGGGGTGCAGACCGCTCTGAAACCTCTGACCACGATGAGGCGTGATGTGAACAGATTCAGTCATTGAGCTGATGATGCTTTTATCCCAAGCGACTTACAAGTTGTGTACAACAGTCAGCAGGAAGAGCACAACTCTGGCAGCTAAGTAAGTAACATTGTTCGTCAAACAGTGTTGAACTTGAGTGCTACAGTGTAAAGACATATTAGCATAGTAGATAGTAGTATAAGCAAGGTAGCGTACTACGGTTGGTGTATTTAAAGTGTTTTTTATTTGACACGATTATTTGACACTGTATTAAGTATGACTGCCCCCCCCCCCCCCCCCTCCCCCTGCAGATGAGCGTGCTGAGCGTGAAGAGCTGTTTCAACAACTGGAGGCTCTGTAAGCTGCGGAGGAATGTGAGGCAATCCGAGAGATGAATACACATTTTATAAAGTTGAATATCTATTATCAATTCCACAGATCAACCCGCCGTGATCAATATTACCCTTTTGGCTACATTCAGTGATCTGGGCTGGATGTTGTGGGAACTTGGAATGCCCCAATCGACTCATGATTATCATCACAAATCTCGGCATCAGAGGATATCATGAGGAATTGTTCACCTTCAACCATGTGAGAGGACGTGTCGAGACGCACAAAATTAGGTTCTGCGTGGATGTGATGTTCAAGCGGAGGCTGCCAGATGAGGCTCTAAGGAAGCTATTGGAGACTGCTCGTCGCGACCTTAGGGCTCAACGACCTGCCAATGGTCAAGTTAATGTACGAGTGTTTCACTTTCACACAACCCTTCAGCAGTTCTGAGGGAATACCTGAGAAATGTGCAGCGGTGGGAGGTGGTCAAGGTCCTGGCCCGTGTGGAGAACGGTCTGCAACTGGACATCACAATGGGGCTTGGAGGAGGAGGAGCAGCAGTAGGAGCAGCAGAAGGAGGAGCAGGTAGATTCCTTAGTAGCAGAGTATGCATAATAGTAAACAACAGTACGACGGTTAGGGTTTTTAAAGTGTTTTTTATTTGACACTGTATGAACAAGATCGACCGCCGCTTGAAGGAAATGGGCCGCAGCCTGCCAGATTTAGGCCTGAAGGCACTATTGGTGGCTGCTCGTAAGACCCGTGCGATTCGACCTTTAAATGTTTTATGGGCCCATAATAGTGATTATTAATATTATTTAAGTTAAGTTTTGCCATAATCATGTCTTTTGCCCCCCCCCCTCCCTCCCACCCTGTAGATAATCTGCGTACCAGCTTGAGTGGACTGCGGGACCAGCAGTGGGAGGTGGCGCACACGCTGCACACGCTGCAGGGAAGGCTGGTGGCTGGTCCGGTTCCACATCCGACCCTGGTTTTGTTTATGTAGATTATAGTGAGCGGGCCCGATCACAATTATCCTCCCCCTCCCTCCCTCCCTCCTCCTCCTCTCCTCTCCCTCCCTCCCTCCTCCAGATGAGGAAGCCATGCTCAGGGAAGTCCTGGAAGAGGTGCGAAAGCAGCAGGGGCGTCTGGACAGAGCGGTCATCATCCTGAATGAGGTGCAGACCGCTCTGAAACCTCCTTTTTGTTTAATTATTATCTTTTATTTGCTTTTAACATTTAATTTACATACAGTTGTAAAATGCAAGTTATAAATATATAAATTACATTTCCTAACTAAACAATTACTAACCCTTCCCCGACCCTTCCTAGTACAAAAAAAACTATCAAAATGCATGATTTACTTTAAGACCATGATTGTCTGTGCTACTACCTGAATAAAATAATAAACATGACGACAACAAAAAAAGAAAAAAAACAGGCAGACAAATATAGAATATAAAAAGACAACATCCACAATCTCTGTTATGCTTCAATTAGCTCTTTCCAGTTCTATACCCATATTTGGTATGTAATCCATTGCCCGACCCCAGATCTTCTGAAAGTGTATTATTTTTCCTTTCACATTATACATGATTTTTTCAGGTGTGCAATAGGATAGGAGTTCTGCCCACCATTGTTTAGTCGGGGGAGGGGGTTCAGATTTCCAATGACAGAATAAAAAAAAATTGCAGCAGACATTGCTAACAGGATACATTTCTTTTCAAAGTTGTCAAAGTTACTCAGCATAGAGATATCACCCAAAATAGCTATTCGTGCGTCAGGAGTCATCGTTTTTTCCAATAATTTTTGAAAGTTGTTCAAATATAAATTTCCAGTAATAATTTTAACTTCTGGCAATTCCAGAACGTGTGGATTAGGTCCCCTTTAGCATGTTGACATCGAAGACAATTGGGTGATGTCTCGTGGCTAAATTGATATAATCTGTGAGGTGTATAATAAATTCTGTGTAGTATATTAAATTGAGTTAACCTATGGTTGGTATTTGTTAAAGTTGTTTGGGATTTCTGGAGCAATGACTGCCATTCTTTCATGGTATATTTGTGTTTAAAGGGGCTATGCGTTATAAATGTCATTTTTCAGTCTCTAGCATTGTATTATAGTAATAGGAGTTCGTATCAATGTGTTTTTGGGCCTAAATACTATATTGACGAATTCCTCAGCTACAGCCCATCCCCTATTTGCCTCTAGTAAATCAGGTCATGTTGATTTGACGAGCTGGGCAACGTCACGGGGCGCTGTTTATAGCGCAAGGTGATGTGATTGGCTGTGTGGTTTTACCTAATGCCCGCCTCCATTCTTGGTACCTGGAGCCGATACAACCTGGAAACAGAAATTGCCGTCACTCGCCTCAATTTCACGATGAGCAGCAAACCCCGCAGATGTAATGTTCCTGGTTGCAGAGCTACCGAGAAGTCTTTGCACAGTTTCCCCGTTGATGCCGAACTTCGCCAACAATGGAACAAGTTCCTTTTTGGTGACCCTCCAAGTTCCGTTGCAACGTCTAATACTCGGGTTTGTACTGCACATTTCTCCGCCGACGACGTCACCAATCAAGGTATTTTTGATGCTGGAGTGGTCTCCATGTTGGTGCTAACCAAAAGAGCTGTGCCTTCAATACGCGACCCGACACAAGAAATAGTAAGTAGATATGTCGTGTGAGATATGTTATCATAAATACCATCTAACGTTATAGTAACTGCTGCTCTTTATAAAGTAACGTTATAGAAAACTATTGAAGCAAGCTAGTCATAACTTCTAAATAAAAGAACACAACTAGTGAGAGGTAAACAAGGTAACGTTATATTTAGTGGCTTGTATTATATTGTAATTGATTTACGATTTGGTAACTCTTAGGCCACCACAAGTTCCAGCGGCAATGTACGCCTTTCTCCTGCTTCAAGGGACTTCAGTTGCCAGACAGACAACCCAAAGATTCGTTCTGTTGGTACACAGCTTTCTATGAAAACACTTCGTTCGCATGTCAAGAGTCAAGGTAGGTTTGTAACTCAGTGTGATGTAATGTAATAATGTGTAATAATGTGACCCAGAATTGTTTAGATTGGCCCCCTTCACCCACCGCTTTCACCCAAAGCTGTAAAGGAATGTGGATTGTTTGTATAGTGTCCCCCCCCCCCCCCACCTCCAATGTAAATTACCCAGTATGGTTGTCAATATACAGTATATATACAGTATATACAGTCAAATGTATATACTCCCTTTTCTTGACTCCTTCAGTATCACAAACAGTACTGTATTTGCAAATCAAATTTAGCTCTAGTGTGGTGACCCATGTTGGCGTTACACAGGTCACAATGCTAGCTCTAGTGGTGACCATGTTGTTGTTACACAGGTCACAATGCTAGCTCTAGTGTGGTGACCATGTTGGTGTTACACAGGTCACAATGCTAGCTCTAGTGTGGTGACCATGTTGCTGTTACACCAGGTCACAATGCTAGCTCTAGTGTGGTGACCATGTTGCTGTTACACCAGGTCACAATGCTAGCTCTAGTGTGGTGACCATGTTGGTGTTACACAGGTCACAATGCTAGCTCTAGTGTGGTGACCATGTTGCTGTTACACCAGGTCACAATGCTAGCTCTAGTGTGGTGACCATGTTGGTGTTACACCAGGTCACAATGCTAGCTCTAGTGTGGTGACCATGTTGGTGTTACACAGGTCACAATGCTAGCTCTAGTGTGGTGACCATGTTGCTGTTACACCAGGTCACAATGCTAGCTCTAGTGTGGTGACCATGTTGGTGTTACACCAGGTCACAATGCTAGCTCTAGTGTGGTGACCATGTTGGTGTTACACAGGTCACAATGCTAGCTCTAGTGTGGTGACCATGTTGCTGTTACACCAGGTCACAATGCTAGCTCTAGTGTGGTGACCATGTTGGTGTTACACCAGGTCACAATGCTAGCTCTAGTGTGGTGACCATGTTGGTGTTACACAGGTCACAATGCTAGCTCTAGTGTGGTGACCATGTTGCTGTTACACCAGGTCACAATGCTAGCTCTAGTGTGGTGACCATGTTGGTGTTACACCAGGTCACAATGCTAGCTCTAGTGTGGTGACCATGTTGGTGTTACACAGGTCACAATGCTAGCTCTAGTGTGGTGACCATGTTGCTGTTACACCAGGTCACAATGCTAGCTCTAGTGTGGTGACCATGTTGGTGTTACACAGGTCACAATGCTAGCTCTAGTGTGGTGACCATGTTGGTGTTACACAGGTCACAATGCTAGCTCTAGTGTGGTGACCATGTTGCTGTTACACCAGGTCACAATGCTAGCTCTAGTGTGGTGACCATGTTGGTGTTACACCAGGTCACAATGCTAGCTCTAGTGTGGTGACCATGTTGGTGTTACACAGGTCACAATGCTAGCTCTAGTGTGGTGACCATGTTGCTGTTACACCAGGTCACAATGCTAGCTCTAGTGTGGTGACCATGTTGGTGTTACACAGGTCACAATGCTAGCTCTAGTGTGGTGACCATGTTGCTGTTACACCAGGTCACAATGCTAGCTCTAGTGTGGTGACCATGTTGGTGTTACACCAGGTCACAATGCTAGCTCTAGTGTGGTGACCATGTTGGTGTTACACAGGTCACAATGCTAGCTCTAGTGTGGTGACCATGTTGCTGTTACACCAGGTCACAATGCTAGCTCTAGTGTGGTGACCATGTTGGTGTTACACCAGGTCACAATGCTAGCTCTAGTGTGGTGACCATGTTGGTGTTACACAGGTCACAATGCTAGCTCTAGTGTGGTGACCATGTTGCTGTTACACCAGGTCACAATGCTAGCTCTAGTGTGGTGACCATGTTGGTGTTACACCAGGTCACAATGCTAGCTCTAGTGTGGTGACCATGTTGGTGTTACACAGGTCACAATGCTAGCTCTAGTGTGGTGACCATGTTGCTGTTACACCAGGTCACAATGCTAGCTCTAGTGTGGTGACCATGTTGGTGTTACACCAGGTCACAATGCTAGCTCTAGTGTGGTGACCATGTTGGTGTTACACAGGTCACAATGCTAGCTCTAGTGTGGTGACCATGTTGCTGTTACACCAGGTCACAATGCTAGCTCTAGTGTGGTGACCATGTTGGTGTTACACCAGGTCACAATGCTAGCTCTAGTGTGGTGACCATGTTGGTGTTACACAGGTCACAATGCTAGCTCTATTGTGGTGACCATGTTGCTGTTACACCAGGTCACAATGCTAGCTCTAGTGTGGTGACCATGTTGGTGTTACACCAGGTCACAATGCTAGCTCTAGTGTGGTGACCATGTTGGTGTTACACCAGGTCACAATGCTAGCTCTAGTGTGGTGACCATGTTGGTGTTACACAGGTCACAATGCTAGCTCTATTGTGGTGACCATGTTGCTGTTACACCAGGTCACAATGCTAGCTCTAGTGTGGTGACCATGTTGGTGTTACACAGGTCACAATGCTAGCTCTATTGTGGTGACCATGTTGGTGTTACACAGGTCACAATGCTAGCTCTAGTGTGGTGACCATGTTGCTGTTACGCCAGAGCAGGTCACAATGTGTGAGTGTGTGAGTGAGTGAGTGAGTGAGTGAGTGAGCAAAGTTATCAATAAATCCCTTGTTTGACTAAACTATGTTTTGTAAATAGGTGTTCAGGCGAAAGTCGTGTCGCTCTCGGTGGGGACACAAAATACTGGATACTGGTCTAATCAACAGGGACCATCCACGTCAACACCTGTGAAGGGGTTTAGACCCAGTAAAAGACCACGACTGGAGTCTGATGACGATGGAGTGACCGACAGCTCGATCGATGTTCCAGAGCCGCAGGATTCCACTTTCAACATTGACTCTTTGATTAGCGAGCCCTCGATTCTAGCGTAAGTTAGTTGTTACAAACATCTCCATGGCCCGTAAAAATACAAAAGCTATATAGTTGTGCCGTGTTATTTATTTGTGTTTTTCTCAAGCAGGGAACCGTCAAAACCAATCTATGAGGTCCAGAAATACATCGTTTACGAAGACAGTCTACTGGAATTATTTCAACAGTGTCCGGTGTGCGATGCTCAATGTCATATCACCAAAACTACGCGAGGGACCTTCTTGGCTGTCTCCCAAGTTTGCCCCGGTTGTAAATATAGCCGTAAATGGGCGAGTCAGCCTCTCATCGGCAGCACACCAGCTGGAAATATTCAGCTTTCTGCAGCAGTTTTTTTTACTGGCTCATCTTTCACCCAAATGGAGAAGGTATTTGATTTGATTGATTTGATTGACAAGTCAGATATACATTATGTTTTTGTTTGTGATTCACACGTGCATATTAACAAAGCGTTATTCATTTATTCTTTTAGGTCCTAAATGCGTTACACGTCTCCACAATAAAGTACAGAGCGTTTCGGGTACACGCCAAGAAGTTCTTGGAACCTGCTGTTCTAAGTTTGTGGACCAAGGACCAAGACGTTACCCTCGCCAGATTAAGCGAGAAAGAAAGCGTGATAATCGGCGGTGACATGCGAGCCGATAGTCCAGGTTAGAAAAAGCTCCCCAATGACAAATTCCTACTTTATGAATACATTTTTAATATTGCACTACATTGATTGAAATTGTTATTATTATTTTCAACAGGCCACAGTGCTAAGTACGGAAGTTACTCTGTGATGGAACTCGCCACCAATCATGTCATAGACGTCCAACTAATTCAGGTAATTAACAAGTCTGAAGAGACACTGCACCCTTCATTGTGCTCAAACGAACACAAAGCTCTCGGTCTTGAATCTTGAATCGCTGTAGGTGTGAAGTGGTCTGGCTGGCTGTGTGTGTGAGCGGGGTGTGAAGTGGTCTGGCTGGCTGTGTGTGTGAGCGGGGGTTAGGAAATGTTAATTGTGGAATTTTGAAAAGGCTATTCCCTTCCTTGTTCCAGAGCAATGAGGTGGGAGGCAGCTACCATATGGAACTGGAGGGCTTGAGGAGAAGCCTCGCTCTTCTGGACGCCAAATCCGTGACCTTGGACTGTATTGTCACAGACCGTCACCCGCAGATCCAAAAGTACCTGAGAGATCACGACATCAAACACTTCTACGATGTGTGGCACGTGGCCAAAGGTATGTCGAAACGCATCCCACATTCAATTCCACCCCTCCTACCAACCCCCCCCCCCCCCCCCACCCACCCAACCAGTACTGTAATTGCAAATCTGGTATGTCAAAAAATGTAGATGTAGCAGTACTGTCTATCTGTATGTCATGTATGTCATACGACTGTTATGTAATGTTATGTTATGTTATGTAATTCAAGGTCTGTCTAAGAAGCTTGACAAAATTGCACAGGCGAAAGACTGCAAGGTCATAAAAAAGTGGCGCCTGCACATTTCAAACCACCTCTACTGGACAGCTGCCACGTCGAAGTCTGCCGATGAGAGGGTTGCTAGGTGGAAGTCATGTCTCAATCACATGATGAATGTACATGAACACGACGAAGAACCACTCTATCCGCGTTGTCTTCATGCTGACCGTGTATCAAGAGATAGTAGCAAGTGGGTTAAACCTGGTATGTCTGTCTGTCTTTCATCATGAATATATACTCAAAATATTTATTTATGTCCTCATTCTAGATTGGTGTGATTTTCAAATGTATACTTGCTTGAATAATTCTAATCTACTGTAATATACTCTAATGAAATATCTGAATGCAATTTCTTTTTTACTTTAGACTCAAAACCGGCCCACCAGCTCGAGAAGGTTTTGCTAAACACAAGGATCATCAAAGATGTCGCCAAATTGAGTCCACACCATCAAACGTCTTCATTGGAGTCCTATCACAGTGTGATTTTACGTTTTGCCCCAAAAAACGTGGTTTTTTCGTACATAGGAATGCTTTGCAGGTATTTTATATTGTGTACAAATGACTAATTATGGACTCCTGATTTGTCAAATAACTCATTATGTTGCATTAGATAACCTCAGATCAACTACAAATATATTGCTTGTGCTTATTGAAATTTTCCTTTCAGACTATACCTAGCTGCCATGCATTTCAATGAAAACTCAAATCGCCAGCAAGCCATAAACGCTTCTGGAGAGCCGGCGTACAAGATGAGTTTTCCAAAGGCCAAAAAAGGTGGACACACAATAAAACCAAGGAAAATCCCAGCGACATTCAGTAAGTAAAAATATCAACATTTATTATTGCACACACATGACCTATATAAATAGAAAAATATTTCCACTTACAGTGGAATACAATAAATTGAATAAATAATAACCTTTTTAACATGACAAAACAAATAACAATTTCTCATTTACAGACTATGTCAACCAGCTGATGGCGCTCCTGTTTGACTCCGTCGTTCGTGACCCCCAACAATATATCCAGGTGGTAGAGGCGATTGCCATCCCAGAACCTTTGTGCGCACAGTTCGACAGGCCTTCCATGGAAGAAGCGGTAGCCGGCTATGTGTCACGATTCAATCCTGTACCGGTCTGAAGCCAGTATAGACACCATCAACATCCGGAAATTCTGTGCGGATTCGAACCACGACACAGGATGGGATTACTACCCTCACTCTGCGGCCTAAGTAGCCGAAGCACCACGCGACAAAGCATCTGTACGCGATATATCTGAAACGGCTGAAGAAAATCAAGTATTATATTTATGCACAAATAAAATAAAAAAAAAAGCTGGGAAATAACCATTTGTCATGTCATGTCATTGGACAGTAGCAAGCATTGATTATATGTGATGTGCAATAAGGATTAGATTGTGTTTGCAAGAAAGATTAGTATAGTCTGAGAGATGCAAGATGGAGAAACACCTGTAAAAAAATATATAAATCTGTAATAAATATTATTTACTTATTGATTCCGCTTTCTGGTATCCGGCCAAAATCTGCCTTGTAGATATTAGTTGCCATTTGGATGGTATAGGGGTTGAAGCACACTGGATCCAATCCCGGATGATCAACCATGCACAGTAGTCCAGTTGGTTCCTGGTTAATTCGACGTCTGACCTATATATATAGAAAATTAAATCGTTAGCCATATGCATGGTTTTCAGTGCTACCAAGATGCAAGTTTGTGTTACTACTTTACCTGTGGAACTTCCATGCAGCATACATTCTCAGTCTCTGTTGGCATCCGTTCACAATTTCCGCACGTGCACCTAGTAGATTTGAGGGTGAATGAAATTATCAATCAATGGAGGCCAGAGAAAGACTTTCGTCTTGTTTACATCAGGGTCCCCCAATTTCAATCGTCAAGTACAGTTAGTGTCAGTCAGTACAATCAGTCACACTGTTCACAGAAGCAACAGTCAATCATCTTTATCTTTCAGTCACACTGTTCACAGAAGCAACAGTCAGTCATCTTTATCTTTCAGTCACACTGTTCACAGAAGCAACAGTCAATCATCTTTATCTTTCAGTCACACTGTTCACAGAAGCAACAGTCAATCATCTTTATCTTTCAGTCACACTGTTCACAGAAGCAACAGTCAGTCATCTTTATCTTTCAGTCACACTGTTCACAGAAGCAACAGTCAATCATCTTTATCTTTCAGTCACACTGTTCACAGAAGCAACAGTCAGTCATCTTTATCTTTCAGTCACACTGTTCACAGAAGCAACAGTCAATCATCTTTATCTTTCAGTCACACTGTTCACAGAAGCAACAGTCTCCGAGCAGAGACTCTCATCGGGACAGAGTGTGTGTTTTCGACGGGCCGCGCGCGACAGAAGTACACAACTATTATATAACAGTAAGTAACTAATAGTGCAATTAATCAACTTACCAATCGGAAACGATGTAACGTAAGCCTCGATCGCTGTTGTTTGGGGGTTAGTGTCAGTACAATCTAACGTTAGTGAGTGTGTGTTTTCGACGGGCCGCGCGCGACAGAAGTACACAACTATTATATAACAGTAAGTAACTAATAGTGCAATTAATCAACTTACCAATCGGAAACGATGTAACGTAAGCCTCGATCGCTGTTGTTTGGGGGTTAGTGTCAGTACAATCTAACGTTAGTGAGTGTGTGTTTTCGACGGGCCGCGTGCGACAGAAGTACACAACTATTATATAACAGTAAGTAACTAATAGTGCAATTAATCAACTTACCAATCGGAAACGATGTAATGTAAGCCTCGCTGTAGCAAATCGCCTTCTTCTTCTTCTTCGGGATCAAACTGTGGGTCGCTCTCTGGATCCCAAACATAATGTACAGCCATGTTGTATTAGTTAGTAAAATCGGTATATGTTTTTGCGTGTCGAAATAAAAACCTGAAACCTAAGACCTCAGACCTCTACCTGGATGGAATGACGGGGAGATGGGCGGAGCTATTTGGTGGGTGGCTGTCACTCAAAGTGTGGGTGGAGCCAAGCCAAATAATAGCCTGATTTCATGAGGCTGAAAAATGCTGGTTTTGAGTACAAGATTAGAAATATAAAACAATGATTATTTTTGGAATAAAAATTACACATGTGTTACATAGACTCACAGGAAGTGTGTAAAGTTGCCCAAATAGTGCTAGGAATAGCACTGCATGACACCTTTAATGTCTTTTTCCCATTTATCTTTTTGTTGTAGCATCTTATCATCTTTCTGTTCAGTGTTCATCAGTGTGTAGATTTTAGATGTCAGGCCCTTTGATGTTTTTGTGTTAAACAGTTTCTCTATTGGTGTTTCAGACATATGGGGATAGCTATAACTGTTATTTTTTACCCAGTTCCGTATCTGTAGGTATTTAAAAAAGATGGATGAAGGTAAATTATATTTCGCTCAGGGAATTAAAATCAGAAAAGATGCTTTGGTTATACAAGTCTCTTATTTCGCTGATTCCCTTGGTTCTCCAATTTTCAGATATTCCATCACTAATAATTTTGGGGACACAAGGGTTGTTCCACAGGGGCATGCTCATTAACAAGGTATTTTGTAGCCCCTTTCGTGACTTTCGGTTTGCAAGCCTGGGGCTTTTGTGACCGCAGTCACTTGCTTTTACGCCGCGATTAGCCAGTAAAGAAACGACCAAGCGTCATCGAGGGGCTCGGGGTGTGTCAAGAATACATCAGATCTGAATTTCAAAGATACCCAGCGTACAATATGGGTCTAACACAGCTTCACGATGGGGTCTGGAAGCTCGGAGTTGCTAATAAACAGTTTAAAACATTGTTACTCGACGAGTGGTATTTACAGACCGAACGTCCATCTCCGCCGTTGGTGTCACAGCGCATGCGCACCAGGCAGCTAAGTCCGCGTTCACGTTACTGGGAAGAAGCGGAAGAACCAGCTTCCGACTGGGAAAAACCATTCACGTCAGCCTGCTAGTGGTAATTCCTACTAGGACATATGGGACTTTTTTATAGACCCCGATATCTCCCACTTCGCGTCACGAATTGCGGAAGTATGGCTGTGGGCGTTTCATCCATAGATATATATAGAGTCAAAGCGTGAAGGCTTCCTAGTTGTAGCAACGAGATGTCCTCTGGTTCGTCCTCTGGTTTATCTCTTCAGGTTTATGTAATAAATCACCATCCTTAGATTTGATTGAGTCTATTGTTTTTGCCATCTCTTCTTTTCTTATTTGCCAGCTGAGTAGCTTGCCGGTTTTGTCCCCCTTTTCATAGTAGTGGTATTTAGTTCTGGCCATGTCTGCATCTACTTGGCTAGTAGTTAAGTTGCTATATTCAAGCCGCTTTTTTACTAGTATGTGCAGAGTTTCTGCTCTATTGGATTCTGCATGTTTTTTCTCTAGTTCATGAATTTCTTTGTCTAGTGTGTTTAGATACTGTCTACTTTTTCTTTGTTTAGAAGCTCCAAAAGACGTTATCTGACCTCTTAGGAAAGCTTTCAGTGTCTCCCAGATTATGCTTGGGGAGGCAGAGTTTACATTAATTATTAAAAAGTCATCGATTTGATTTTCTAGGAAGTTAACAAAATCTGGGTCGTTAAGGAGATATGGCTTGAATCTCCAACGCTTAGTTTTAGGTTTGTCCAAATATTGTTTCACCTTCAATTTCAAAGGACAGTGATCCGATATTGTAGAGGCTAGATATTTACATTCAATTACATTGTGAAGTAGTGATTTAGTTGTTAAAAACAAGTCTAATCTGGAATAAGTGCCATGTACCGCAGAATGAAATGAGTATTCCCTCTCCAGTGGGTTAAGTATTCTCCAAACATCGACCAAACCCATTTCAGACATACCATCCCTTACTACTTTGGCTGCGGCACTTAATGGCTTGGGGATCCTATTAGATCTATCTGATGTGCTCAGTGTTAAATTATAGTCGCCTCCAAGGATACATGTGCCATAGTTTTGTGCAGAGGATAATAGAATATTCTTAAAAAAGGGTGCATCGTCTTTGTTGGGGCCATATAGATTAATAAGTGTAAATGGTTCGTGATTTATGTCACATTTGAGGATTATCCATCTACCTGCAGTGTCTTTTTCTTGAGAACGTATTTTTAGGTTTAACTGTTTGTGACATAGTATGGCTACTCTTGATCTGGAATTAAATGAGGAATAAAATACTGACCCAACCCAATCTCTTTGCAACTTCACATGCTCTGCATCAGTCATATTTTATAGTTTATATTTAAGTGCAGTGGTCTACTCTCACCCCGCCGACACCACCCCGGGGCCAACCCACGCCAATCCTCTGTCCCTCCCCTCTCCTTCTATAACATTTAATACACAATATCTAACATATAATACGGTACTTTGTTTTTATCATTAAAGAATATGCAATTTTTTTTAATCTTTAATAAATGGCTAAATGAATAAATTGTCTGTTTCTTTGTTCATAGACCGTGTCATACCACGCGGCCGACGGCGCCATCCCAGCCCAGCGGGTTTGCGTGCCGCCCGTGAGTTTGTGTGCTTGGGTTGCTTCATTGCGGGGGGGTTGTGTGTATGCATGGTTATTTTAAGCATTGTACCTAAAACATTTAGTATTTTTTCAATGATATTAAAATCTTGAATCTTGACTACCGGTATTTAACCCCGGTCTTCTGCGTGACAGGCGGGGACACTCGCCACTATACTAACGAGGACGCCCAGGTGCCACCGAGAGGAGGAGGACGAGGAGGAGGGATGGCATGGAGCAGGTATTAAGCATGGATTATATACCCGATAACATGTTTTAATCCTACTTCCCTGGTTTCTGGCTTTGGGAGAAAAGGCTCACGTTCACAAATGTTGATAACCTTCCTAGACCATGGAAAGAACATAATTGGAATTCTTGATTTTGGTGGTGTTCCCTTTTTAACACTTTCCGTGCCGGAGCTCGGTGCCCCGGAACCTCCTTGCGTGCCGCCCTTAACACTTTCAGAGCCCAAGCTTAATCTTGATTTACCGCTTGAATGCCCACCATCCACTTCAATGTTTTTTTTTTTTTTTTTTTTTTTATATCTTTCTTCCCCTCCTTTTTCCCGATTTTCTCTCCCCATCCCACCCTTCCTGGTTGTTGTGTACTTTCCCCTACTGTTGGTCCGGGAGACCGGAGACTGTCACATGCTTTCCTCCGACGCATGTGCAGCCTGGGGCAGGCCAACCTGGCCGTGCAGGCTCTCACCTGGGAGAGTGTAGCGTGTGGGAGGCCACACTATCTCTCCTCAGTTCCAACCCTCGCTGAGCAGGCGCCCCGACCGAACTGTAGGGGTCGCTGTCCACAACGCCCAGGACCCACCCTTCAGCTTTCCCACCCTCTGATACAGCCAATTGTATCAGTGTGAGGGGCCAGCCAAGCTGATGGCAACGCCGGGAGCTGGATTCGAACAGGCGAATCCTAGTGTCTCCCGGTGTTGGTGACGGACGTAATCTCCGTGCGCCACCTGGCCCCCCATCCACTTCAATGTTGGCGTTAATAACGCCTAATCTATGTTTTAAATTATGGCTATGTGTCTAATCTGCCCGTCGCTTATCAATGACTAGTTTTCCAGTCAACATTGTTGAAGCGAATTGTTTTTTTATCGGTTCTTTTTCGTTTTTATAGCATTTTGAAAAGCCCTCGTTTTCAAGGAAAATATAAATATTCCATGATAATCGCCCTTTTCTGGAATATTCTAGAATACACAAACGTCATCGCTGATCAGGAAATGAGAGAATCGATATTTCAGCCCGCTTCTATAGCATGCATAAGTAATAATAATCTAGCGTTTATTTGAAAACTATTCATAAATAGGCTGAAAAATGACAACTTTTTGTGTATTCCAGAATATTCCAGTAAAGGGCGATTATCACGGAATCTATATATTTTCCTGACACTCAAGAAAACGAGGGCTTTTCAAAATGCTATAAAACTGAAATGAACCGATTTCATTTGTCTAGCTGTCACTCTCATGCCTGGTTGCTATGCTTGTTGCTATGCCTGTCACAAGTGACGTATTAACATTTGCGGGTTTAGCGCGCGAGGGAAAGAGCCTTCACCTCGTCGTTACCCCACGTTGATCCTCGACTCATTGCTGTCTTTTTTTATTTTTATTTTTTGCCGCTGTGAGATACAGACAAGGCTGCTAATGTGAGGATGAAGTTATTAGGTGGAGTTGCGCCTGCGCGCTCTTTGGGGAAGAGTTGGGTCGCGACTCGCGCGACTGCTCATTCATCTAGAGAGACAGAGAGGAAGAGAGAGACTGTCCGCGCGCGGCGCCAGTCTAGAGAGAGTGTCTGCGCGCCTGTCATTCATTTGAGTTGGGTTGCAACGTGCGCGCAAGCTGTCACTTGGCGCTGTCAAATTGGGTCGCGCGACCGCCGCCACTAGGCACCTGTCACTCATATAAAGTTCGTTTTGCGTTCACACCAACAGCAAACGAACCATGGTCCACTTTGAAACGAACCGAGTCCCAACTTTTCAAGAGGACCATGGTTCGGTTGTTTGGTCCTCATTATAGTTCGGTTTGCGTTCATACCTGTACAAACCAAACGGACTATCGATCTAAAGGGACCATGGTCCACTTAAAGTGGACCAAACAGGGTAGGTGTGAGCATTCACACCTACCCTGTTTGGTCCACTTTAAGTGGACCATGGTCCCTTTAGATCGATAGTCCGTTTGGTTTGTACAGGTCTGAACGCAAACCGAACTATATTGAGGACCAAACAACCGAACCATGGTCCTCTTGAAAAGTTGGGACTCGGTTCGTTTCAAAGTGGACCATGGTGCGTTTGCTGTTGGTGTGAACGCGCTCAAACTTTATATAGGACCTAATCTAGAGCAAATGAGTGACAGGCGCCTAGTGGCGGCTGGCGCGCGACCCAACTTTACAGCGGCAAGTGACAGCTTGCGCGCTACCCAATTCAAATGAATGACTAGGCGCGCTGACAGTCTCTCTCTCTAGATTCGCGCCGCGCGCGGACAGTCTCTCTCTCTCTCTACTCTCTAGTCGACTTGCGCCGTGCTCGTAATAGTATCTCTCTCATTACGCTGCCGGCAACTGTTTACGTTTGAGTGCTATAGTCCAATAGATGTGACTGTATGTCCTTTGTTTACAAATTAGATCCGCACCAAAAAGGGTAGTGTGAACGCAGACCAAAATCAAACAATGTATCATTTTCACATTTGGTCCACCAGAAAGTCCGGACTATCCCCGGACTTTCAGGTGTGAACACGCCCTAAGTGTTATTGAATGGCTACATTTGAAGACATTAACCCGATGCTTCTATTAAAAGATGAGAGCACTCCTTTGTAGAAAAGGGATTTAAAAGCAGGTTCCGATGGGAGACGAGGTGAAGAGAGGATAAAACTATTTGTCAGTTACACATTTGAAACAATTTTAAGACCAAATTTGCCGGCAAGCTTAAACCCGCTCTGCGGTTCTTGCGGTCGGCGTGGTCTAATCGTGCGTGGGCCTCGGTAAACGTCAGGTTGTCTCGTGCTTCTCGAGGTCAGAGCAGCTCCAAGAACGAAGCTGTCACCATAGCAACGCAAATCATTGCGTTGGACTGTGCGGTCCCCCTGTCAGCGTTACCAAACCTTGGAGGTGCACACTCAGACCCTCCGCACTTTCAGTCACGACATATTGGCCTCCCTAGGCAGGATTTTATCTGGCGCCCCCTTGCATCACAGTTTATTCACTACCAATAATATACTGTAGAATATCCTGTTAACGTTTGAAAGCCCTTATATGGTCCGTCCATATAATGAATGAGCCATTGTAAAACAAAACACAAATTTTCCATGGGATTGTTATAAACGTTGGACCTGTACTATAGATAAGACTTCAGTATTTCGAAATAACTAGTAGTATTAGTAAAAAAAAAAAATTGTTGCCCCCTCTGGGTGTAGATGGGAGGCCGAGTCAGTCTAAAGTGAACTTGATTGATCTATGTTGGCAGACTACACAATTCTTTGTGTGTAATATCTAGTTATTATGTTGAGTCAAAATACGTTTGTTGGCCAGCCGTCTGTTGGTCATCGGTGTTCGTAATCTTACATTTAAATTAAATGTTTGCTCGTCATGCAAAACACAAATTTTCCATGGGATTGTTATAAACGTTGGACCTGTACTATAGATAAGACTTCAGTATTTCGAAATAACTAATAGTATTAGCAAAAAAATAAAATTTTGTTGCCCCCTCTGGGTGGTGGTGCCCTTATTTCCATGCTGTGAATAACATCCAAACTGTCTTCAGCAGGTCCTGGCCGCGTGAATATTAAAGGCAACCAACTTGTGTTCAGCTTTTCGTTCAGCGTTTCTCTGATTGGCCACACGGCCAATCAATCAATCCACTAGCACGCGGCCTTGCGGCAAGAGAGACGAGAGAGACGCGGCAGTCGCGGCAGAGTGGCCGCGCATGCGCATGAGGCTTCCCCAGGTGCTCTTGAGGAGGAGGTCCTTGTGTTTGAGAGGTTGTGTTTGCGTTGTTGGTTAATCACCATCGCCCAACTGCCTAACTAACCAACTAACTAAACTAACTATTTCGCGATGGACCCTGCCGCCAACGTTCAAGCTTGCGTGCCAGCACGGAGCAATTCGCCCACGGCCACGCCGCCGGCTTTGCACAAGGCCGCCGCAGCACAGAGGTAAGCTACGCGCGGTTCCATGTTCCATTGATTAACGCCGCTACCTGCTGTGCAGAGGTACAGTAGGTGTAGGTTACATGTTTCATTCCATTACCTGCTGTGCTGTAGGAACGCCGCCGCAGCACAGAGGTAAGCTACGCGCGGTTACACGCTCCATTGATTAACGCCATTACCTGCTGTGCTGTATGCAAGCAGAGGTACAGTAAGTTACAGTAGGTGTAGGTTACATGTTTCATTGATTAACACCATTGGCCCATTACCTGCTGTGCTGTAGGCAAGCAGAGGTACAGTAAGCGCACGTGCAGTAAGGTACAGTAGGTTACATGATTGATTGATTGATTGAAAAGTTTATTAGTACAGGTCAATACATACAATTGTTAATACCTAAATAGCTAGCCTGCTGTTTTTGCATTCATTTGGACTTTAGACGCAGTGATGGTGTTTGTGAGCAGGACACGCCAGTGAGAAACAATATAGAGGACTACCCACACTTAAAGGTAATCCCTGTCGTTGATTATGATCATTCCTAATCTTTATGTGGGGGTCTTAAATTACCAGTAGGCTAATTGCATCTCTGCTGTAGGGTTGGCTGCCTGACGCGTTTCCGCTCCATGTCTACAGTATGAAGAAGAGGTCGCCCCAATAGGAGACCACCCTGGTTTCATGTCTACAGTATGAAGAAGAGGTCACCCCAATAGGAGACCACCCTGGTTTCATGTCTACAGTATGAAGAAGAGGTGGCCCCAATAGGAGACCACCCTGGTTTCATGTCTACAGTATGAAGAAGAGGTCGCCCCAATAGGAGACCACCCTGGTTTCATGTCTACAGTATGAAGAAGAGGTGGCCCCAATAGGAGACCACCCTGGTTTCATGTCTACAGTATGAAGAAGAGGTCGCCCCAATAGGAGACCACCCTGGTTTCATGTCTACAGTATGAAGAAGAGGTCGCCCCAATAGGAGACCACCCTGGTTTCATGTCTACAGTATGAAGAAGAGGTGGCCCCAATAGGAGACCACCCTGGTTTCATGTCTACAGTATGAAGAAGAGGTCGCCCCAATAGGAGACCACCCTGGTTTCATGTCTACAGTATGAAGAAGAGGTGGCCCCAATAGGAGACCACCCTGGTTTCATGTCTACAGTATGAAGAAGAGGTCGCCCCAATAGGAGACCACCCTGGTTTCATGTCTACAGTATGAAGAAGAGGTCGCCCCAATAGGAGACCACCCTGGTTTAGTGTCTACAGTATGAAGAAGAGGTGGCCCCAATAGGAGACCACCCTGGTTTCATGTCTACAGTATGAAGAAGAGGTCGCCCCAATAGGAGACCACCCTGGTTTCATGTCTACAGTATGAAGAGGTGGCCCCAATAGGAGACCACCCTGGTTTCATGTCCACAGTATGAAGAAGAGGTGGCCCCAATAGGAGACCACCCTGGTTTCATGTCCACAGTATGAAGAAGAGGTGGCCCCAATAGGAGACCACCCTGGTTTCATGTCTACAGTATGAAGAAGAGGTCGCCCCAATAGGAGACCACCCTGGTTTCATGTCTACAGTATGAAGAAGAGGTGGCCCCAATAGGAGACCACCCTGGTTTCATGTCTACAGTATGAAGAAGAGGTCGCCCCAATAGGAGACCACCCTGGTTTCATGTCTACAGTATGAAGAAGAGGTCGCCCCAATAGGAGACCACCCTGGTTTCATGTCCACAGTATGAAGAAGAGGTCGCCCCAATGGGAGACCACCCTGGTTTCATGTCCACAGTATGAAGAAGAGGTCGCCCCAATAGGAGACCACCCTGGTTTCATGTCCACAGTATGAAGAAGAGGTCGCCCCAATAGGAGACCACCCTGGTTTCATGTCTACAGTATGAAGAAGAGGTCGCCCCAATAGGAGACTACCCTGGTTTCATGTCTACAGTATGAAGAAGAGGTCGCCCCAATAGGAGACCACCCTGGTTTCATGTCTACAGTATGAAGAAGAGGTCGCCCCAATAGGAGACCACCCTGGTTTCATGTCTACAGTATGAAGAAGAGGCCCCCCAATAGGAGACCACCGTGGTTTCATGTCTACAGTATGAAGAAGAGGTCGCCCCAATAGGAGACCACCCTGGTTTCATGTCTACAGTATGAAGAAGAGGTCGCCCCAATAGGAGACCACCCTGGTTTCATGTCCACAGTATGAAGAAGAGGTCGCCCCAATGGGAGACCACCCTGGTTTCATGTCCACAGTATGAAGAAGAGGTCGCCCCAATAGGAGACCACCCTGGTTTCATGTCCACAGTATGAAGAAGAGGTCGCCCCAATAGGAGACCACCCTGGTTTCATGTCTACAGTATGAAGAAGAGGTCGCCCCAATAGGAGACTACCCTGGTTTCATGTCTACAGTATGAAGAAGAGGTCGCCCCAATAGGAGACCACTCTGGTTTCATGTCTACAGTATGAAGAAGAGGTCGCCCCAATAGGAGACCACCCTGGTTTCATGTCTACAGTATGAAGAAGAGGCCCCCCAATAGGAGACCACCGTGGTTTCATGTCTACAGTATGAAGAAGAGGTCGCCCCAATAGGAGACCACCCTGGTTTCATGTCTACAGTATGAAGAAGAGGTCGCCCCAATAGGAGACCACCCTGGTTTCATGTCTACAGTATGAAGAAGAGGTCGCCCCAATAGGAGACCACCCTGGTTTCATGTCTACAGTATGAAGAAGAGGTGGCCCCAATAGGAGACCACCCTGGTTTCATGTCCACAGTATGAAGAAGAGGTCGCCCCAATAGGAGACCACCCTGGTTTCATGTCTACAGTATGAAGAAGAGGTGGCCCCAATAGGAGACCACCCTGGTTTCATGTCTACAGTATGAAGAAGAGGTCGCCCCAATAGGAGACCACCCTGGTTTCATGTCTACAGTATGAAGAAGAGGTGGCCCCAATAGGAGACCACCCTGGTTTCATGTCTACAGTATGAAGAAGAGGTCCCCCCAATAGGAGACTACCCTGGTTTCATGTCTACAGTATGAAGAAGAGGTGGCCCCAATAGGAGACCACCCTGGTTTCATGTCTACAGTATGAAGAAGAGGTCGCCCCAATAGGAGACCACCCTGGTTTCATGTCTACAGTATGAAGAAGAGGTCGCCCCAATAGGAGACCACCCTGGTTTCATGTCTACAGTATGAAGAAGAGGTCGCCCCAATAGGAGACCACCCTGGTTTCATGTCTACAGTATGAAGAAGAGGTGGCCCCAATAGGAGACCACCCTGGTTTCATGTCTACAGTATGAAGAAGAGGTCGCCCCAATAGGAGACCACCCTGGTTTCATGTCTACAGTATGAAGAAGAGGTCGCCCCAATAGGAGACCACCCTGGTTTCATGTCTACAGTATGAAGAAGAGGTCGCCCCAATAGGAGACCACCCTGGTTTCATGTCTACAGTATGAAGAAGAGGTGGCCCCAATAGGAGACCACCCTGGTTTCATGTCTACAGTATGAAGAAGAGGTCGCCCCAATAGGAGACCACCCTGGTTTCATGTCTACAGTATGAAGAAGAGGTCGCCCCAATAGGAGACCACCCTGGTTTCATGTCTACAGTATGAAGAAGAGGTCGCCCCAATAGGAGACCACCCTGGTTTCATGTCTACAGTATGAAGAAGAGGTGGCCCCAATAGGAGACCACCCTGGTTTCATGTCTACAGTATGAAGAGGTCGCCCCAATAGGAGACCACCCTGGTTTCATGTCTACAGTATGAAGAAGAGGTGGCCCCAATAGGAGACCACCCTGGTTTCATGTCTACAGTATGAAGAAGAGGTCGCCCCAATAGGAGACCACCCTGGTTTCATGTCTACAGTATGAAGAAGAGGTGGCCCCAATAGGAGACCACCCTGGTTTCATGTCTACAGTATGAAGAAGAGGTCGCCCCAATAGGAGACCACCCTGGTTTCATGTCTACAGTATGAAGAAGAGGTGGCCCCAATAGGAGACCACCCTGGTTTCATGTCTACAGTATGAAGAAGAGGTGGCCCCAATAGGAGACCACCCTGGTTTCATGTCCACAGTATGAAGAAGAGGTGGCCCCAATAGGAGACCACCCTGGTTTCATGTCTACAGTATGAAGAAGAGGTCGCCCCAATAGGAGACCACCCTGGTTTCATGTCCACAGTATGAAGAAGAGGTCGCCCCAATAGGAGACCACCCTGGTTTCATGTCCACAGTATGAAGAAGAGGTCGCCCCAATAGGAGACCACCCTGGTTTCATGTCCACAGTATGAAGAAGAGGTGGCCCCAATAGGAGACCACCCTGGTTTCATGTCTACAGTATGAAGAAGAGGTCGCCCCAATAGGAGACCACCCTGGTTTCATGTCTACAGTATGAAGAAGAGGTCGCCCCAATAGGAGACCACCCTGGTTTCATGTCTACAGTATGAAGAAGAGGTCGCCCCAATAGGAGACCACCCTGGTTTCATGTCTACAGTATGAAGAAGAGGTGGCCCCAATAGGAGACCACCCTGGTTTCATGTCTACAGTATGAAGAAGAGGTGGCCCCAATAGGAGACCACCCTGGTTTCATGTCTACAGTATGAAGAAGAGGTCGCCCCAATAGGAGACCACCCTGGTTTAGTGTCTACAGTATGAAGAAGAGGTGGCCCCAATAGGAGACCACCCTGGTTTCATGTCTACAGTATGAAGAAGAGGTGGCCCCAATAGGAGACCACCCTGGTTTCATGTCTACAGTATGAAGAAGAGGTCGCCCCATTAGGAGACCACCCTGGTTTCATGTCTACAGTATGAAGAAGAGGTCGCCCCAATAGGAGACCACCCTGGTTTAGTGTCTACAGTATGAAGAAGAGGTCGCCCCATTAGGAGACCACCGTGGTTTCATGTCCACAGTATGAAGAAGAGGTCGCCCCAATAGGAGACCACCCTGGTTTCATGTCCACAGTATGAAGAGGTCGCCCCAATAGGAGACCACCGTGGTTTCATGTCTACAGTATGAAGAAGAGGTGGCCCCAATAGGAGACGACCGTGGTTTCATGTCTACAGTATGAAGAAGAGGTGGCCCCAATAGGAGACCACCCTGGTTTAGTGTCCACAGTATGAAGAAGAGGTGGCCCCAATAGGAGACCACCGTGGTTTAGTGTCCACAGTATGAAGAAGAGGTGGCCCCAATAGGAGACCACACTGGTTTAGTGTCCACAGTATGAAGAAGAGGTGGCCCCAATAGGAGACCACACTGGTTTAGTGTCCACAGTATGAAGAAGAGGTGGCCCCAATAGGAGACCACCCTGGTTTAGTGTCCACAGTATGAAGAAGAGGTGGCCCCAATAGGAGACCACCGTGGTTTAGTGTCCACAGTATGAAGAAGAGGTCGCCCCAATAGGAGACCACACTGGTTTAGTGTCCACAGTATGAAGAAGAGGTCGCCCCAATAGGAGACCACCGTGGTTTAGTGTCCACAGTATGAAGAAGAGGTCGCCCCAATAGGAGACCACCGTGGTTTAGTGTCCACACTACACACTGTGGAACAGGCCAACGAGTGGGTGGAGTTGGTGAATGAGTCATCCGGGGTGACATGGAGAGTGGAGGTTACGCGACCAAGGGGGGGAGCCGTGTCCTATTCAAGGTAAGAATTGTGTTGTCAAAACGTCTTATGTCATTTGTTAGACTACCATTTGTGCCCTTCAGCCATACGCATAATGATAACCTCAATCAAAATGTTGTGCAGAAAAGTTACAGGTGCCAGCATGAGGTGATCGGGGCGAGACAAGGCAAGCAGACATCCAAAAACACCGGCTGCCGCGCTACCATGGCTGTAACCCTAAAAAATAGAGGAATGACCCGGTGAGTTTGAACTGTACAATACAATACTTATAATTCAATTGTTTTTATGGACATAACAGTTGGGGCCTAGTTTATTGATAGTTGATTTTTATTTATTTTACAGGAGTAAAGACCCGCATATCCCGAATTTCCCGATGCAAGTTCGCATTGTGAATATTCACAACCACAATCTCCATGTCTCAGAGGCCATGCGCTGTCGAGATGTTGGACAAAAGGCCAGAGACACATTGACAGCATTGTTCCAGCTTGGCCACACGCCTACCGCTGCTCTGGCTGTGCTGCAGCACCATCTCCACAGAGAACTCAGAGACGCATACGTCTCTGCTGCAGGAAACGGAGGGATCTGCCCAGACCTGTCATATGTGCATAGGTAGACGTTCAGTTATGAACTACAGTACTGCCAAAATATTCATAACCATGAATTGGAATTTTATGCAGTTACAATTTCACCAACTAAATTAGTGTTCTTTGCCAATAATCTTTCAGATTATTCGCAAAGGTGTACAGGAACCAATTTGGCGCCCAGAGTGGCCAGAGTATGGTGGAAGCCCTTGGTCGGCAGGTGGACGAGTACAACGCCAAGTGCCAGGAGGCGTGTGCTGTAATGGGCACCTCTTCTCGAGGGGCCCCATTAGTTGCGCTGTGCTCTCCCTTGATGAGACGAGTGCACCACCAGGTATCTGTATACTGTGATTTTGTCATGGTGTTCCATTCACAGTGGTGCTGAGGTGGCAACTAACTAAGTAACTATGTAACACACTAACTAACACTAACTATGCCTGCCTGCCTGCCTCTGTGTGTGTCTGTCTGTCTGTCCATCTGTGTTTGTCGGTGTGTCAGCTGAAGCACAGTGGCGAACTCTGCTTCATCGATTCTTCAGGGAACATGGACAGGGAGAACATCCATGTTTTTTTGTTGCTGACGCACAGCCCTGCCGGTGGCGTACCATTGGGGATCTTCTTCTGCCAGTCTGAGGACGAGGAGACGATTTTTGAAGGGCTACAGCTGCTGACTAATCTTGATTGGAGAGAGGGCCTTTGCTGGCAGGGGAGCAGCAGGGCCACAGGTCTTCATCACCGATGACTGCAAGGCAGAGAGGGGAGCCTTAGGGAGGGCATTCCCACTAGCCACTCTTCTCCTGTGCTCCTTCCATCTGCTACAAGCAGTATGGCGATGGTTGTGGAGCAAGGAGAGTCTGGTGGAGTGCCGAGACACGTGAATATTAAAGGCAACCAACTTGTGTTCGGCTTTTCTCTGATTGGCCGCGCCCCAATGAAAAGTACCTGAGGTACATTGAGCGCCTCTACATTCGCAGAGAGTGCTGGGCACTGAGCCACCGGTCCAGCCGCGGTCTCCTCACCAGAGAGTGCTGGGCACTGAGCCACCGGTCCAGCCGCGGTCTCCTCACCCGGGGAAATGACACCAACAATTACGCTGAAGCAGCGGTGCGGCTATTCAAAGACAGGATCATGCAGAGGGTTAAAGCCTTCAACCCATGCCAACTGTTTAACCTCCTGACCTCGAGGCTGGATGTCTACTACGAGGCCCGCATTGTTGATGTTGCCCTCGGACACTGGGTCACATACAAGAAGAGGAGATTCCTTCCCCAGGATAGCAACATCACTGCATCTCAGATCCAGCGGGTAATATATGAAATGCATACTTTTAGAGATGACTGACTGCAGTAACCAGTGCAGATTTAGCCACTGTGTAATGTCCTGTATGACTTATGATTTGTATAGCTTGAGGACAACGGGTACGAGGTGAAGGGCTCGGTGATGGGGCCGTACATCGTGGACACGGAGGCGGAGATGTGCTCATGCCCGGCAGGACTAACTGGGGCCCCCTGTAAACACCTGGCAGCAGTGGCCAAGTTTTACACTGTGGAGATGTCAAGCACTTTCCTCCCCACAACTCCGGCGATGAAGGCAAAACTGCTCAAATTAACATCAGGTAAAGCTAATACCTTTCTTTTCACAATAAACCATAATAGACCTTTCCTACACTAAACGCAATGCCGCTTCTTCTTATATTCTGTATACTATAGCAACCGTCTCCTTGCACTACCTGCAACCCCTGAGAATTGCTCAGCCAGCATGCCAGTCATTCCAGGGTAAGTAATTGTCAAGTTATGTGGTTTTTTTTTCCCCCTTTGGTACCAGTGCTGCCCAAACTTGAAAACGGCTTGAACCTCAACAGAGGACGCTGGGACAACTAGACTTCATATTGCAGATTTTAATGATTTTTTGCTCCAACACATCATCATTTGTTGTTGAAAACCTTTAAAGAAAAACACAAAAATGTGCCACAAGTGCATGCCAAATAATCAAATACATTTAAATTGTAGTATTTTCAGTATATGATTATTTCTTCCCTCCAAACACATTTATATATTGTTTGGCTATTTTATAGACCAAATCAATTTAGTTTGAATTTCAATTTAACCAAATTACATTTTATACATTCTTTGGCTATTTTACAGACCAAATCAATTATAGTTTGAATTTCAATTTAACCAAATTATATTTTACCAACCTTCCAAATACATTTTACTTTAAATTTAACCAGACCAAATCAATTATGTTCGAATTACATTTAACCAAACAATTGTTACTTTATCACAATGGACCAGATCCAACCCAAAGTAAACAAAACAACTTGCCAAAAGGCATCCCCTCCTATCTAGTTACACAGTACACCCAAACATTCATTAATTGGAATGATTCCCACAAAATTGCCACCAACCCAGCCCTCCACAGGTACAATTTATAGTGATTTAAATTCACAATTACACAACTACAAACATACATACCAATGGCGTCTCTGGAGTGATTCTTTCACTTGGTTCCCTCTTTTCTAATTCTAAATGGGCATTCTTCTCTCACTGAAGGAAACTAGTCCTTCCACTGCAAAGAATTTTTTTCCTCTGCCTATTCCACCCCAAGATGGCATTCACACCTGAATTGCATTGCTGCTCATTACCCCCTGCAGCAATCAACTCTCATCCCAGCAGCTCAGGGTTGGCGGCCATCTTGTCACAAATCATACCCATAGAATGTATTTAGGAAAAATGAACCATTCCCACATTGTATATATATAATATAAATAATTATAATATGAAACAAACATAAATGTAGACATTGTCTTAACAGTAATACCACCCTTCCTTGCGCGCGTGCGCACACACACACACACACACACACACACCATAAGATGTGAGATACTGGCGTTGATATGCGCGTGTCTGTCAACAGAAGCCACCCCTGCGTCAAGCAGTTCCTTGGACTTCCTGCAACCCCTGCGACTTGCTCAGCCAGCATGCCAGTCATTCCAGGGTAAGTAATACCACCCTTCCTTGCGCGCGTACGCACGCACACGCACGCACACACACACACCATAAGATGTGAGATACTGGCGTTGATATGCGCGTGTCTTTGTGTCAACAGAAGCCACCCCTGCGTCAAGCAGTAGGCCCATGGAAGAACCAGGTGAGTTATGAACGCGTCTGTTTGTGACAGTGTAATTATAATGGTAATTATTACCTATACTATAATGCATGTACAATACCAGCATACACATTCAAAATAAACCTATTCCCTTCTTATTGTCACATTCAGATGATGACGAATCTGATTTCGAGGAGATGATGTCAGATATGAGGCGACGCAGACGGGACCCTCTCCACACTTCTGGATTCAAGGCCATGATAAAACAGTATCTGCTGCTGAATAGAAACCCTTCTGCATTGGAGTCAGCCCTCCACACATTCGGCAAGTCCGGGAGCCTGTCGACGAGGGCTGCCACATTACGCCGGGCTGCACGACGTCAGGGCCCGATCATTGGCTGCCAGCCAACTGCAGTGGCGCGCAGGAAGTTGCCAGCCGGCTCGCGGAGGCGAGTTGAAGCTGGGCAACCTGCGAAGAAACGTGCGAAGCAACACAACCTGAGCGCGTCTGTGGCTTTGAACATTAGTGGGGCAAAAAAGCATTGAAGCCGTCCCGTCCAGCAGAGGTCGCCAGCACCCAACACGCGCTCTGCACACCACTGCCCCCTGCTCCAACCCCGCTTGCTAGTCCCTGCGACGAGGACCTTCGTCACCATCTTGCCACCCGGACGGTGGTAGAGCGGCGCGGCCGCCATTGTGGTAGAGTACTTTAGGGCTTCGGCGCCAAGGATCTATTACTACCAGTTCATACCCGAACAATACAGGCCGGCATTAGCATAGGGCTTTTGTTTTGGGTAATTGTGGGTCCACACTTTTGTTTTATTTACTTTTATTTGAGCGTGATAATGTGTATGTTCCTTGACATAATATTCCCATCTACTTAACCATTTCCCTCTTGGAGGTAAATGTAACGTTGTATGTAAGGAGAAGGACCTTAAAGTCAATTCTAAATGTTACAGGAAGCCAGTGTAAAGCAGCTAAGACTGGACTAATGTGCTCTCTCCTTTTGGTTCTAGTTAGCAGTCGGGCTGCAGAGTTTTGGATTAGCTGAAGCCTCTCTGTGGTTTTCTTAGGGAGACCTGTGAAAAGTGCATTACAGTAGTCTAACCAGCTAGATATGAATGCATGAATTAGCTTCTCAGCATCGTTCTGATTAATAAATGGTCGTACTTTTGCTATATTTCTGAGTTGGAAGAACGATGTTTTCGTCACTTTGCTAATATGAGAATTGAAGTTCAGTTCTGAATCTATGATAACCCCAAGACTAGTGACCTCAGATTTGATCCAAGGGGTTAGTCCCCCCAGGTTCTTTATTAATGTTTGTTTTTTAGTTTTGGAGCCGATAATTAGAATTTCAGTTTTGTTCTCGTTTAGTTTCAGGAAGTTCTTACTCATCCATTTATTTATTGCCAGTAAGCAGTCTGTAATGGAGCTAATCGCTGTATCATTTGGTTCAGCAGATATGTACAGTTGTGTATCATCCGCATAGCTATGGAAATCTACATTATGTTCTCTGATGATATCACCCAGCGGTAACATGTAAAGGGAGAAGAGTAAAGGACCTAAGCAACTCCATAGTTGTTGTCGTATATATCAGACATGTGATCTCCTAGTTTAACATAGAATTTCCTCCCTCTGATTTATGTTTAGAACCAACCACTATTAAATATTTGTAGCTGAACAGTGCTTCAATAATTAATATAAAGAATGTAGATGGGAGTTTTGGTGTGTGTGTCAATTCCTGAGCCTAATATTAACCCTTTTGGTGCGGGTAACGTTAACACACTTAACCCCTTCCTACCCAACTTCCCCTTTCAGCTATTAAGGGCTCTACTGTCACCGAGGGAGGGTACTGCTTGCGGGGGGAACCAAGTTACCATTCAGTCATTAGGTGTGGGGGGGACCAAATAGACAATTGTGGAGAGTGAGGGTGTGTTGGGGAGTACTGCTGACTGCCCAAGAGAGAGGGAGGAAGGACAGAGTACCGGACCAGGTTTGTAAACCCTGGGCCTCATACACTCCCACTGCCAGCCTCCAGTTGATGCTCCGGACCCCAAAGACGGAGGTGCAGCTGGCCAGAGTGCTACTGTGTCTCACTACCTAGTGACTGTGCACCCCAGTTCCCACGAAGCAGGGATAATCCACCCTGCTACAAAGAGGTGCTTAAGGCTAAACAAACATGTAACCATTAGTCTGTATTCCATCTGACTGTGTTTTTTCCAAAGCGCTTTACAATTTATGCCTCACACTCAGACATTCACTCACACACCGATGTTGGAGGCAACCATGCAAGGTGCGAACCTGCTCACCAGTTGAGGGGGTTAAGTGTCTTTGCTCACGGAGCTGGAATCTAATCGGGAACCATCCCATTACCTTCCCCCAGACGACTGCTCTAACTCCTGAGCCCTGTGTCATCACGTGGTGTGTGTAACTGTACTGTTATTGTCAGTGTGGATTATGTACTGTTATTGTCTGTGTGGATTATGTAACTACTATATGTATGTATATATATATGTATAAACATATCTACTAGAAACACTGGTGTTCTGTTGTGCGACTGTGCTAAACTCTTCCACCACATGACCGACATTTGACATACAGTACACCTCCTATCTATGTTGGGATTATGTTTGGTCATGACAAAACAATAAAAATCACTACTGTTAGTAAGCTGCCACCACCCACTTCAATGACAGAGCTCTCATATTTGCGAATGCATAAACTATATCTTAAATTATGGCTATGTGTCTAATATGGCTGTTGCGAAGTCATTGATAAGCGACAGCCATATTAGACACATAGCCATAATTTAAGATATAGTTTATGCATTCGCAAAATATGAGAGCGCTTGTCATTGAAGGGCTTCCTACAACGGAGGAACGGCCGCTGCTGCTGCTGGAGCTGAACCGAGTCAAGCCGCGGGCGGCACACGGAAGCCGGGGAAAAAACAACCGCGTCGCCCCGCTGGCTCTTCAGCAAGGAGCCTCCACAGCTCCAGTTAACCTAATTTATACCGTAATGAATCATTAAAAAATATACCGTTAACTGGAATATGTTTCTTTACACATATGTTGGATTATGTAATTGGGTTGTCATGACAAAACAATAAAAATCGCTACTTTACATCAGGGTGAACGCTGTTACACTGCCACCACCCACTTCAATGACAGAGCTCTCATATTTGCGAATGCATAAACTATATCTTAAATTATGGCTATGTGTCTAATATGGCTGTCACGAAGTCATTGATAAGCGACAGCCATATTAGACACATAGCCATAATTTAAGATATAGTTTATGCATTCGCAAAATATGAGAGCGCGGTCATTGAAGGGCTTCGTTCTACAACGGAGGAACGGCCGCTGCTGCTGGAGCTGGACCGAGTAGAGCCGGCGGCGGTGCACGGAAGCCGGGGACAAACCACCGCATCGCCCCGCTGACGTTAAAAACGCGAAATAACGTTACTGATGTACAGTGACACCCAGAGTTTCTAGTTACAGTAGTGACGCGTGACTCGAGATAGTCCTAACACTGTAACAGTGTTTATTATTAAGAGTCAGATAGTCCTAACAGTGTTTAGTCCTAACACAGTGTTTATTAGTAAGAGTCAGATAGTCCTAACAGTGTTTATTATTAAGAGTCAGACAGTCGTAACAGTGTTTATTATTGCGAGTCCTAACAGTGTTTATTATTTCATAACTGTATAAAAACGCGAAACATAATAATCAGTCAGCAGCGCTCCACTGCTACCGCAGCCCAACACAAGTGCGTTGGAACAGCAGCCCAACACTACACAAGTTGGTTGCCCGCGCTGCCGCGCTTGCTCTTTGGATTTCATTTGGGACGTGGGACGGCTGCGCTTGCCTGCGCGGGGGGGGGGGGCGCGGCCAATCAGAGAAAAGCCGAACACAAGTTGGTTGCCTTTAATATTCACGCGTCCTGGCCTCCGTCTTCGAAGTGGCCGGCCTGCTGGCCGCGTTGCTTCTCTGGGTCGGCAGGAGCTACTACCGCGGCGTGAAGGTGCGCAGGGAGCAGGACCGGCTGAGGATTCAGAACCCCTGCGTGATCTGTCGCAGCCAGCCGTGCGGCTGCGTCATCCTGGACTGTGGGCACGTGTGCTGCTGCCTTCGCTGCTACCAGGCCCTCCCTCACCAGGCGCTCCCTCAGCCCACCTGTCCCATCTGCAAGCAGGGCATCAAGAGAGCGGTACGCCTCTGCTATGCCTGAGTCTCGGTACCCCTCTACCAGGCCTGAGGCTCGGTACCCCTCTACCAGGCCTGAGGCTCGGTACCCCTCTACCAGGCCTGAGGCTCGGTACCCCTCTACCAGGCCTGAGGCTCGGTACCCCTCTACCAGGCCTGAGGCTCGGTACCCCTCTACCAGGCCTGAGGCTCGGTACCCCTCTACCAGGCCTGAGGCTCGGTACCCCTCTACCAGGCCCTCCCCCAGCCCACCTGTCCCATCTGCAGGCGGGGCATCAAGAGAGTGGTACCCAGTGTTAATTTTGGCAGCTATTTTAATTTGAGGTTTAGTTATTATTTTGTTTGAGTTATGTTTTGATTTTGTTTAGTTATTTATTTTGTTTGTATTAATTTACATGTTCGAAATAAAAAAAAAATAGTCTTAGTCATGTGTCAAATGCTCCTTTTTCGTTTTCATCATATTTGGTCACCTTCATTTATTTTGTTTAGTCAGTTTTAGTTAACTACAGGTCTGAGCATTTTAGTCTTTAGTCTTTTTTTAGTCTAGATTTAGTCAGGGGAAAAACATTTCAGAGAAAAATAAACATACTTTTTATGTTTTATACATTTAAAATGCAGACTTACAAATCTCACGGGTCCAACATTTTTAATTAGTATATTTGATAATGAACCCGCTCATACCCATGCTGATTGGTCAGTCATAAAAAAACGTTTTTACTTTTACTTTTTTGTAGTGTACAAAATAAATACCACTTACAGAACCGTTAAGCGGGCTTGTGACCTGAGGGTCGCCGGATTGATTCTTTTGCTATTATTTTTTTAACACGTAGAGCACTTGTCTTAAGTAAATGCCACTTACAGCACCTGAAACCGCGTCTGAAAATGGCCAAATTACAGATTGATAGTGAGGATGGGGGTCTAGACCTACCTAATATCAGACATTACCAACTAGCAGCACACCTTAGGGTACTGGTGGGCTGGTTCAGATCAGACCCACTGTCAATCTGGCTGGACATTGAATCCTCGCAATCTAAGTCCCCCCTATGGAACCTACTATTTATCAAAGACTTTAAGTCTGTTAGGAAAATGTGCTCCAACCCCATCACAGTCACACTATGTTCCGTCAAGGCCTGGAAGACTGTCCGTAAGGTGGAGGGCCGAGCCAAGCTGACCTCTCCTCTTACCCCGATCGTAGGCAATCCTGACTTTAAGCCAGACCAAATTGGCGGCGACTTCAAGACCTGGCATAAGCAGGGCATAACTAATCTTGGCCACCTGTTTGATGGCCAGACCCTAATGTCCTTTACCTTTATGGCCTATTGAAAGCGGAATTTTTTTAGATACCTACAAATTAGGCAGTTTATCACCAAGGACACCTCACTTTTAACTAACAGCTCCACCTCGCAGGTGTTGAAAGCTCTCTCCTTGCAGATCCCCAAAAAACAAATATCTATCTTCTATAGTACTCTGAACCTTAATTCATCTTATCTTCCTTTGTTACTAAACAGTCCTGGGAAAAAGACCTGGACATAGAAATCACAGATGCAGACTGGCAGGATGCATGGACCTACGCAAAAAAAATCTCTGTTTGCTATTCAAGTTAAAATCTTGCACCGCATTCATATTACCCCCGCCCTTAAGAGTAAAATGGATCCCAATACGTCCCCACTTTGCTTTAAATGTAAGATGGAGACTGGAAACCATGTCCACTGCTTTTGGACCTGTGTAAAGCTTCAGAGCTATTGGTTCGACATCGTAGAGGAACTATCTGACATATTTCACACCCCCATCGAGCTGGATCCCCTCTGCCTTTTACTGGGCCTCCCAGATATTCATATTGCCAATTTCAAACATAAGAGGCTGTTCAATTTGTTGACATTTGCTGCTAGGAAGAACATCCTATTGTTTTGGATCAAGGATGAGGTCCCATCAAAGAGGTCATGGCACAATATTATAATGGAATGCATATTACGTGCATGCTACATTCCAAGTTGGACCCTTTTTATGAGATCTGGGACCCTTTTCTGTCACATATTGGACCTGCTCTGTCCACCACTGTACTCGCCGGATTTCCCCATTACCAGTAACCTCCCAATGGACCACTGCTGCCTTGTTTTGTCTGATTGTACTGGCATTGTTGCCGAGGGAATACACGGTCACATGCACACGTTCACACCACACATATACATTCACACATAAGACATATACATAGGTAAGGCACACGCACATATGGGTAGGTAGAACACACATATATATAGCACACAAGATAATGCACACACATGAGAGCCACATTTATTCTTTTTTTATTACATTTTTATTGTTTTACTTTCTTGTTTGCCTGTCTTGTGCTGTTATTACTGTTGTTAGTGTCACTATTATTATTATTGTTAATGGTATTGTGATGTCTTGTTCTATGTTGAAAATTGAAAATAAAAACATTTATAAAATGACCATGCCGCAGTATTTGCCCGCGTCCACCTCTTGTTTGATGTGGTCGTTCAAATAGAGAAGGCATGTGTCAGTGGAGTGGGATGTTCTGAAGCCAGATTGGAATTCGTAGATTTGATTTTTTCCCGCTAGGTACTTTTCGACCTGTTCGTAGACTATTTTTTCCATGACTTTCGAGATGGAGGTAAGAATAGAAACAGGGCGGTAGTTGCCTGGGTCTAATTTGCTGCCCTTTTTGTGCAGAGGGGTCACCCTCGCAATTTTGAAGTCCTTGGGGACGTGTCCCTGTTTTATCGAGAGATTTATTATGTGTGTGTTGACTGGGGTGATGGCGGCTGCTGAGTCTGAGGAATTTGGAGGGGATGTTGTCATGGCCAGTGGCCTTGTTAGGTTGGAGGGATCCCAGAATGTTGCATTTTAATTGTCGTGCTTTTTGTATATGCCAATAAAATTCTATATATATATATGAAAAATCTTTTTATTATCATTTTTACACATAAAATGTGTATATAAACATATAATTATATGGTACAAGTTGAATAACAATTGTATATCCACATTGTATATCCCATTACGATACTATCCAAATGCTCAAAGGAGAATCTACACATTATGTATTGTCCTCAAGTTATTCTACTCATTATTATTATTGTTGGGAAGCAAATTAGGTGATCTGAGCGTTCTGCTCAGCAACAAGCAAACCAAATGCATCATGGGATATATATTGCCCTCAGTATAGGCTTCAGCTGCCCTAACAGCAACAACAGCAGCTGCTTTCAACCTGGATTACAGGGCTTCTGGAAGGACTAGGATCACACCCGACGGCTCTTTGGAAAGCAATAACGTTAAGCTTGCTAACAAAATAAAAGTGAGCAGCTAGCATGCAGTGTCGCGGGGCTATCCTAAAAATAGTAACGTGAGTGATGGTGTGTCGGATACAACAGCGTTAACTCCAGAGGGCTTTGATGTGCACATACCCTGCTGGGTTGGTAAACGTATTATTTGTATTAGGCCAATAATAATAAGGCTCTAATACGGTGAAGACTTGATGGTTCATGTCATAATCTGATTCAGTTATCCACATCCTTTTACACATGATTGTATATATGCCAAACCCTTACCATAACACTAACCTTAACCCTTACTGTAACCCTTACCATAACCCGTACCATAACCCTTACCTTAACCCTTACCTTAACCCTAACCTTAACCCTCACTGGAGATGTCATGCCTAACTAAGCTATGAGCTGCCAGGACACTGGCATCATTTGTATCAATATATAGATTAACTCCTTGACTGCCAACAACTAGTATACTCATTTTTGGCGCCCATGCGTTGAACGCCAAAAACTAGTATACTCGTTTTATGTTTTTTTTATTATTATGATACTAGACAGTCCCCTTGACCTTCTGTATGGATTTAGTAAAACTGTGATGACGATCGAATCCCGATAGGTGGCAGTCTCGCCTACCTTTTGAGTAAAAAAAAAGAGGCGAGCAGCCTGCTTCTTGCAAATTCGCTGGCGCACAACATGGACGAGGTACGTTAATGGATTACAAATACATGGTCTTGTCCAATTCCAAATCTCACCGCCGGGCCAAGACAGGCGCATGATTCACAAAAGACGCGATATCTCGCTTCCTAGAAAATGTGCATGCATTTTGGGGAAATGGCCACTATTTAGGCTGGGGTTGCGCAGGAACAGATGTTTGTAGAAACAAACGGTTTGTTCCCTGTCGGGAGTATAAATATAAGTATAAATATATATATTTAAATATAATTCAAATGAGCCATGTCTCCATATAGCTATAATATAGAATATACGATGGGTCTACAAAAAACGGTCTGAAACGCTGACGCCAGATATTAAAGATGGGAAAACAGCGTGGCAGTCAATGAGTTAAAGAGTAAATGAGTTTGAAAATGGCCACCAGTGATGTCATCGGGGTCACTGAGTCCTTGTGTTGCGTTAATTACAGCTCCATGAAACGATGTGGATGAAAAAATAGAGGGGGAGCTTCGGTGGCCAGTGTCCTTTCAGCCGAACAGGATAATGAAACAATGATCCCACTAAATGGCCAGACGCGTCTTATGGCGACATCTACAATTACCTCATTGAGTCTCCAGGTAGACTAATGTTTATATTTAAGTGCAGTGGTCTGTAGCCACTCACACTACCACCGAAGCTCCCCCCTCTGATGGAACAGTCCAGGGCGGGTGTGCGTGGCGTCACAATCCGTGGGCAATCTGTGCATGTGCATGGGGAATAGGTGCTTAAAAATGGGCTTTTTCTCTGCCGATTTAGTTCTGATCTATTAGGAATGGGTCGTGCCCCCCCCCCCCCCCCCCCCCCCCCCCCCCGCTATCTCCTCCCCGATTTCAGAATCGCGGAAGTGTTGCGGTGGTCTATGTTGGAGACAAATAAAAAATCAACCAATCAAAATGGTCGGCGTACAATCTAACTTACACAAAATAATAATTTATACAATATACAAAGAGAAACAAACAATTCACAGATCAAACAAGAAAAAATTAAGAATTGGCTGGTGCAGCTCAACCCACAATTGGGACCAGGAGTTGGGAGGGCGGTGAGAGGGGTCAGCCACACGCCGTGCTTCCTAGAAGTCAGGTATGGCAGACAGAGTGACAACCGTGTCATCTTTTCTGGCCGTCAACCTCACGGCCCTCTGCAGGGATTTACGGTCTGAGGCCGTGCTCTTCCCTATCCAGGCTGACAGAACGCTCTCTACGGTTATCCCTTTCACTACCACACTACAGAAGGTTATCCCTTTCACTACCACACTACAGATGGTTAACCTTTCACTACCACACTACAGATGGTTAACCTTTCACTACCACACTACAGATGGTTAACCTTTTACTACCACACTACAGACGGTTAACCTTTCACTACCACACTACAGAAGGTTAACCTTTCACTACCACACTACAGACGGTTAACCTTTCACTACCACACTACAGAAGGTTATCCCTTTCACTACCACACTACAGATGGTTAACCTTTCACTACCACACTACAGACGGTTAACCTTTCACTACCACACTACAGAAGGTTAACCTTTCACTACCACACTACAGAAGGTTAACCTTTCACTACCACACTACAGATGGTTAACCTTTCACTACCACACTACAGACGGTTAACCTTTCACTACCACACTACAGAAGGTTATCCCTTTCACTACCACACTACAGAAGGTTAACCTTTCACTACCACACTACAGAAGGTTAACCTTTCACTACCACACTACAGACGGTTAACCTTTCACTACCACACTACAGACGGTTAACCTTTCACTACCACACTACAGAAGGTTAACCTTTCACTACCACACTACAGATGGTTAACCTTTCACTACCACACTACAGACGTTTAACCTTTCACTACCACACTACAGAAGGTTAACCTTTCACTACCACACTACAGAAGGTTAACCTTTCACTACCACACTACAGAAGGTTAACCCTTTCACTACCACACTACAGAAGGTTAACCTGGGCCTGGTCTACAAGATACACTATACGACTAAGGTACCCATGTACATGTCAAAATACTTCCCAAAGGTCAGTGAATACCACGACCACAACACCAGAGGAAGCTCCACAAATCATCTTAAACCCAGATTCGGCTCAAACAAGGGACTAAACATGTTTAGCAATTATGCCACATGCCCACATCAATGTGGAACGCCCTACCCACAGCTGTAAAGGAATGTGAATCCCTACCCACACCCCACCCCCTCCTAATAGGGGCGACAGTGGCTCGGGAGGTAGAGCAGTCGTCTGGCAATCCGGAGGTTCCCGGTTCGATTCCCGCTCCTCCCGGGCAGCGTGTCGATGTGTCCTTGAGCAAGACACTTAACCCCTAATTGCTCCCGATGAGCAGGTTGGCACCTTGCATGGTTGCTTCCGCCGTCGGTGTGTGAATGTGTGAGTGAATGTGTGAGTGAATGGGTAAAATGTGAGTAACAAATTGTAAAGCGCTTTGGATAAAAGCGCTATATAAAAAAGCAGCCATTTAATAGACAGTCTCCTCCCCACCGTATATTATATTCTCTCCCCACCGTATGTATATTTCTCTCCCACCCACCCACCCCCTCCTAATGTACAGTCTCCTCCCCATCATATGTATATACTCTGTCAGGATCTATGGGTAACAGTACTCTATATTTGCGTATCATATATGTCACAAATGTAACAGTACTATAATACCTGTATGTCATGTATGTCGTGTATGTCATAAATGTCACTATGAATTGAAAATGGGGGACCCTGATGTAAACAAGACAAAAGTCTTTCTCTGGTCTGCATCCCCTTAACAATTGTGTGTATTGAGCCGTACTGTATTGTACCCATTCTGCAATCTGTTAAATAAAGTTTTCATTCATTCATCCATCCATTCATTCATTCATTCATTCATTCATTCATTCATTCATTCATTCATTCATTCATTCATCCATTCATTCATTCATTCACCTGGGGGGGGGGGGGGGGGGGGGGGGAAGTGAGGCATCATCATGATGTCCGACTCGGGCCAAAATAATTTCTCCGGCCACATGGAAAGATTTAATCAGTTATAGGCAATGCCTCATCTGGTAAATGAGTTCAACGAGTTCAATGAGTTCAACAATGAGTTTGCTTCACGGTGGAATTCCCCCTCCGTTATCCAACGCCAGGTTTTCGGCCCGCCAGAGAATGTCGGCGCAAATGAGGCGGTTTCTTATGAAATGTCGTGGCCTCCGTGAGTCATTCCAATGAGGAACATGATTCACGGTGAATTGTTCTTCTGCACGTTTGTGAGGACAACAGGATTTTAATCTGGAACAGTGACTTGACTGAACATTCCACCGACTTCATCGAAACAGTATTTCACATGAAAACACTTTGGTGTAACCGCCGGTTGGCGGGGGAAGTGGCAGGGAAACGCGGTTACCGCGGTAATACCGGTAGCTACAACAGACCCTGTTAACCCTTTCACTATACCACACTACAGAAGGTTACCATCTGTAGTGTGGTAGTGAAAGGGTTAACCTTCTGTAGTGTGGTAGTGAAAGGGTTAACCTTCTGTAGTGTGGTTGTGAACGGGGTTAACCATTTGTCGTGTGGCAGTGAAAGGGTTAACCTTCTGTATTGTCGCAGTGAAAAGGTTAACCCTTTGGTAGTGTGGTAGTTCAGAATTTTGGAACCCTAAGCCCTATTCCCTATTCATTGGTGATGTTGTTGAAGGGGAGAGTCCATGAATTGTAAAAAGCATGTGTACTCAATGCAAACCTCTTTAAGTCAGCACAGTGGAGGGCGGCTAAGTGGCGCAGTGGGCAAGGCGCTCGCCACTAATGCCGGAGATGCTGGGCTCGAGCCCAGCTCTCGGCATTGCTACCAGCTTGGCTGGTCGTTCATACTAACGCAATTGGCAGTGTTAGGGGTGGGAAGCTGGTGGGTGGGGATCGGACGTTGTGGACAGCGACTCCTACAGGTCGGTTGGTGCGCCTGCGCAGCAGAATCAGGAAGCAACGGGGGCGGCGTGACCCTCCCACGCAGACCCTCGCCGCTGAGAGATCGCGCTGGCTGCCAAAAAAGATGCGACGGCTGCCTCCTCGTGTACCGGAGGGGACACGTGATGCAAGGCTTCGTCCACATTGCAGCCGACCTGTGGGAGGCATGGCCTAACAGCGTTTGAGACAGGGGAGGGTAGAATTGGACAATACGAAATTGGGATGGGAGAAAAATAGAAAATGGGAGAAAAAGTAGATAAAAAAAAAGAAGTCAGCACAGTGGTGTAGTGGTTAACACTGTCTCCTCACAGCACGGTGGTGTAGTGGTTAACACTGTCTCACAGCACGGTGGTGTAGTGGTTAACACTGTCTCACTGTCCCAGATTCGGCTCAAACAAGGGACTAAACACGTTTCGCAATTATGCCACATCAATATGGAACGCCCTACCTAAAGCTGTAAAGGAATGTGAATCACTACCCACTTTCAAAAACACTCTCAAAAAACACCTAAGGGAGACTGCAACTCGAAACTGGCCCCTGTAAATGTCCGAACACAACCCCCTCCAATGTACAGTAAATTACCAAGTATGGTCTTGTCAATAATCCAATGTACAGTGTTGTTTGTACAGTTGTACAGTGTCCCCCACCCACCCCTCCTACCCAACGCCCCCCCCCACTCCTACCCAACCCCCCCCCCCCCCACCCACCCATCCACCTCCAATGTACAGCCCCCCCCCACCCCCACCTACCCAATCCAATGTACAGTTTCTACGTCTAATGTATATACTCTTTTCTTTCTGGACTCTTTTTGTATCACAAACAGTACTGTAATTGCAAATCTGGTATGTCATAAATGTATAGATGTAGCAGTACTGTCTATCGGTATGTCATGTATGTCATATATGTTACGATGAATTGAAAATGGGGGACCCTGATGTAAACAAGACGAAAGTCTTTCTCTGGTCTGCATCCCCTTAACAATTGTATGTATTGAGCTGTACTGTACTGTACCCATTCTGCAATCTGTTAATAAAGTTTTCAATCAATCAATCAATCAATCAATCACAGCACGGTGGTGTAGTGGTTAACACTGTCTCCTCACAGCACGGTGGTGTAGTGGTTAACACTGTCTCCTCACAGCACGGTGGTGTAGTGGTTAACACTGTCTCCTCACAGCACGGTGGTGTAGTGGTTAACACTGTCTCCTCACAGAACGGTGGTGTAGTGGTTAACACTGTCTCCTCACAGCACGGTGGTGTAGTGGTTAACTCAACATGTATATTTTCAGCACTACGTTTGTTTACCGATGTTTTTAAGATTGACCGAAAATAAGAATTTATCGGAAAAATGCCTAAATCCAGATTTGACACTGCCATTGGAAAAAGGAGCTTCTTCCATATCCATAGATGTATGATGTGTGCTGTAGTGGCCATAATAAGGTCAAGTTCAATTAAATTAAAAGTTCCTCACAAACTTGTCGTATCACCATCAACTGTATATCTTTAATAAACTATCTTTATAGTATATTTTCCATGGATCAAAACAAACAAAAAACGTTAGGGCCCACCAAACACACCTCCAATGTACAGGTTTTTTTAGACTCTTCTTGTTTCACAAACAGTACTGTATTTGTAGATCTGGTATGTCATAAATGTATAAATGTAGCAGTACTGTCTATCTGTATGTCATGTTACGTATGTCATATATGTTATGATGAATTGAAAATGGGGGACCCTGATGTAAACAAGACGGACGTTTTTCTCTGGTCTGCAATTGTGTGTATTATTGAGCTGTACTGTATTGTACCCATTCTGCAATCTGTTAATAAAAATTTTCAATCAATCAATCATGTGAAGGACCTTTACTTTGAAAAAGACAGACCGGAAGTGACGTGCAGGGGTACCGGTGTCTAGTGTTTAGCTGTTAGCTCGGCATGGAAGAAACAATAACATGTGTATATATAAACCAAATGTAATGAAACTGATACAACACGTGAGATAACAACTTCACTATTTACTTATAGTTATACACTACGCTAACATTATTAGCTATCTGTCATTGTTGTGAATGAATGCTATGTACCGGTAGCCAACTAGCTAACGTTAGCTAGCTCTCATCATCATCACAGCCTGTTGGCTTTGTTGGGTTGAACTTGAATATCCTACTTGTTGCTACATTTGTGTTTCATAACTAACATGAGCTACTGTGTAAATCTAGCTACTAACGTTAACGTTGCAAAGCGGTTTCCAAATCACATCATGTTGATTGTTGTTAGCTTGCTAACGTTAGCTGTGAGGGGCGTATTGATTGATTGATTGCAAATTGTATTAACAGATTGCAGAATGGGTACAATACAGTACGGCTCAATACACACAATTGTTAAGGGGATGCAGACCAGAGAAAGACTTTCGTCTTGTTTACATCAGGGTCCCCCATTTTCAATTCATCATAGTATGTCACAAATGTAACAGTACTATATACCTGTATGTCATGTATGTTGAGTATGTCATAAATGTCACTATGAATTGAAAATGGGGGACCCTGATGTAAACAAGACGAAAGTCTTTCTCTGGTCTGCATCCCCTTAACAATTGTGTGTATTGAGCCGTACTGTATTGTATTGTACCCATTCTGCAATCTGTTAAATAAAGTTTTCATTCATTCATTCATCAATTTCAGTATTGTGTATGCTGTAACGCTATAGCAGCCACTTCTTTGGCTAACTTTTCTTCATCCTTTCCCCTCATACAGATAGTTGGTTAACATAACAACGTTACTCAGTCGGTTGTCCGAACCGGACAGCGAGTTCCCTAAACAATGAATCGTCCAAAGCCTACAACGCTGAGACGTCCAAGTGCTGCAAAACCATCAGGTATTGATTGATTGATTGATTGAAAATTATATTAACAGATTGCAGAATGGGTACAATACAGTACGGCTCAATACACACAATTGTTAAGGGGATGCAGACCAGAGAAAGACTTTCGTCTTGTTTACATCAGGGTCCTCCATTTTCAATTCATAATGACATTTATGACATACATGACATACAGGTATACAGATAATATATATCATGACATTTATGACATACAGATATACAGTACTGTTACATTTATGACATACAAGATATACAAATATACAGTACTGTTTAACAGAGATCCTAACAGAAACGATATACATTCGAGGGGGAGGAAACTGTACATTAGGAGGGGGTTGGGTGGATGGGTACATGATGCATTATTCGACATCCATAATTGTCTCAGTCAAAACAGATGTTGATAATGTTGGCGAGTCATGAAGAACGCCCTTCTACAATCTCAAGTTGAATAATAATATGCCGTCTTCTCTCCGCCCAGGTCACGCCCCCCCGGGAGATTTCATAGCTCTCGGGTCAAAGAGTCAAGGCGGCGAGTCCAAAGCCCCCGCTGTGCTCCTGAAGCCAGCGTCCTCCACAGGAGGCACGCCCGCTGAGCGCAAGAGAGACACCTCCTCCTCCACGCTCCCGTCCTCCTCGTCGGGTCTGTCGAGCCTCGCCAAGCGGCCCAAGTTATCCTCCACCCCCCCAGTGAGTTCCCTGTCGCGACTGGCGGATGTGGCCGCTGTGGACAAGAGGGCGATATCGCCATCCATCAAGGAGCCGTCGGTGGTACCTATTGAAGGTAAATATATAGGGTTTCTCCCTGTTTAAGACATTGTGCTTCTCAGTACCTACTAGTAGTGTTGTCACAATACTGGAATTTCGAATTTCGATACGATACCTTGAAAAGTATCGATATTCGATACGATTTTCGATACCACGGGGAAAAGGGTTCAATCGTAAAATGTAATTTAAATTTTTTTTTTTTATAAATGTTGCTTTTGTTGCTGGTTGATTCTTCTCCTCAGCTTCTCTCTGGTACTATAAGAGAAGATAAATATAACACTTTTAAAAACCCTTTGTTTATCTTTAGATCATACATTTAAAAATAACTGTTCATCTCACTTCAATCATTTTTATTGCAGAACATGGTATTTTCTCTCAAGCAGACAGATGTCAACACTGTAATCTGTGTTGCATGTACCTGACAAACTGAACTGTTTGAATTACAGTCATATTCCGACTTAACTGAATGCACACGTGTGTGAGTGGACTATTGTACTATTACAGGTATTGAAATGAACAATGCAACTTCCTTATACAAAAAAAATTATAAAAAAAAATCTTTATGAATAATTAAATATCGATATTTCGGGAAATGAGTATTGAAACCGTTTTAAATATTCAGAATCGATATGTATCGATTTTTCGATATTTTTGACAACACTAGTACCTAGCATTTAAAAGTGAATTGGATCCGTTTAAATGCCCTTTTAAAATAAAATATAGTGCATGTAAAAGTACTTGAAAGTCATTGAATTTCATTTTGCAATGTCTGTGGGAACCCTGAGTATTCCATTTTCAAAATGTGAAACGTGTATTCCCGAACACACCACGCACGCTCTAATCGACACGATCAAAAGCTCTTAATTTATTATTCTAAATGAATCGATCTCATAATCTACATTATAATATTCCCTCGCGTGACACAGTCCCCGCGGGGGTGCTCCTGGACGAGATCGACGCCTCGGAGAACGAGGGCAACGACGAGCGCGTCGAGGGGCTGCTGTGTGGCGCCGTCAAGCAGCTGAAGCTGAACCGGGCCAAGCCCGACATCACGCTGTACCTCAGCCTCATGTTCCTGGCCAAGATCAAGCCCAACGTCTTCGCCACGGAGGGCATCATCGAGGTGAGTCGAGATGATGATGTCGTGATTCAGGGACACGCGCGCGCGTGTGTGTGTGTGTGTGTGTGTGTGTGTGTGTGTGTGTGTGTGTGTGGACCTCTCTACCTGTCTCTCTGTCTTGTGTATGACCTCTCTACCTGTCTCTCTGTCTTGTGTATGACCTCTCTACCTGTCTCTCTGTCTTGTGTATGACCTCTCTACCTGTCTCTGTCTTGTGTATGACCTCTCTACCTGTCTCTCTGTCTTGTGTATGACCTCTCTACCTGTCTCTCTGTCTTGTGTATGACCTCTCTACCTGTCTCTCTGTCTTGTGTATGACCTCTCTACCTGTCTCTCTGTCTTGTGTATGACCTCTCTACCTGTCTCTGTCTTGTGTATGACCTCTCTACCTGTCTCTGTCTTGTGTATGACCTCTCTACCTGTCTCTGTCTTGTGTATGACCTCTCTACCTGTCTCTCTGTCTTGTGTATGACCTCTCTATCTGCCTCCAGGCCTTGTGTATGACCTCTCTACCTGTCTCTGTCTTGTGTATGACCTCTCTACCTGTCTCTCTGTCTTGTGTATGACCTCTCTACCTGTCTCTCTGTCTTGTGTATGACCTCTCTACCTGTCTCTCTGTCTTGTGTATGACCTCTCTACCTGTCTCTCTGTCTTGTGTATGACCTCTCTACCTGTCTCTGTCTTGTGTATGACCTCTCTACCTGTCTCTCTGTCTTGTGTATGACTTATTTACCTGTCTATCTGCCTCCAGGCCTTGTGTATGACCTCTCTACCTGTCTCTCTGTCTTGTGTATGACTTATTTACCTGTCTATCTGCCTCCAGGCCTTGTGTATGACCTCTCTACCTGTCTCTCTGTCTTGTGTATGACTTATTTACCTCTCTATCTGCCTCCAGGCCTTGTGTATGACCTCTCTACCTGTCTCTCTGTCTTGTGTATGACTTATTTACCTCTCTATCTGCCTCCAGGCCTTGTGTATGACCTCTCTACCTGTCTGTCTGTCTCTACCTGTCTGTCCCTCCCCAGGCCTTGTGCAGTCTCCTGCGTCGGGACGCCTCTATCAACTTCAAAGCCAAGGGCAACAGTCTGGTGTCGGTGCTCGCGTGCAGCCTGCTGATGGCCGCCTACGAGGACGACGAGAACTGGCCTGAGATCTTCGTCAAGGTGGGAAGGAACGTGCTGAACAACAACAACGGAGATACGTCTCTGATCGGTCGTTGTGTAATATAGCATTTTTAGTAGGGATGTCCCGATCACATTCTTTTGCTCCTGATCCGATCCCGATCATGTGATTTTGAGTATCTACCGATACCGATCTTTCCCGATCCAAAAAAAAAAAAAAAAATCCCAATTTCTCACATTACATTCACCCTGAATGTTGACGTTATCCAGGTGAAAAGTTAACTTCATTCAAGCGAGGCATTGCAATCCTTGACATAAATCATTTGATGTATAATTAAATCAAAGGAAATGCGTTTGGGTCTGAGAGTGTGGCTGGTCTGCCGTTCTGCAGCTGGATACTATTGTTTTTTTTTGGCAAAATTCTTCTGCTCTGTGTGACAATAAATAAATGAATGATGATATGCAATTTAAAACCAAAACTAAGGCCTCAGTATGAGTTTAAGACGTGAACATGGTCATGTTTGTTGAATAAAAATAGAAAAGTAAATTTTTTTTGCCGATCCCGATCTTCGGAAAATCACGTGATCGATCCCGGTCACGTGATCGGATCGGGACATCCCTAGTTTTTAGTCTATATCGGAACTTTGTAGGGCTGTACCCACTAGTTAGAAGCTTTGAAGCTTCATTCAAAACGTTGACATTCGAATTCTAAATCAACATTCGAAAATCGTATTTTTATTTGGAATGAATTTTTCTTTGTTGATCTTTTTTATGTGTCTATTCATTCTGTTTAAAGCCAATGGGTTTTTTCTTCACAGTTGCAGATAAAGATTAGGCTACACTAATATTATAGTATTATACTATTATAGTATATGACTCGTCATAGAAATTCAAATAAAACATTTATCATAAGTGATGTAGCCTAGTAGCTGCATCCGCTCAGCGCTCCATCAAGACGTCACCATCACTTTCGTACCAACCATGAACCCTGATTGGATTATTTATGTTGACGAAACTGATGAGTTATATTCATTAAAGAAAGTTGATAAAAAAAATAAAGATTAATCACTTTATTCAAATTGAGGATTTAGTTTGCGGATATTTATTTAACAAATATAATTATTTTATTTCTTTTTGGATTACGTCATAAAATATGATGAGACTTTTTTGAAGCTTCGTTCGAATACTTCAATAGAAGCTTCGAATGTTAAAAAAAATTACATTTGGTACAGCCCTACAGCAGAGATACGTTTCTGATCGTTCGTTGTATAATATATAGGGATGTCCCGATCACGTTTTCTTGCTCCCGATCCGATCCCGATCATGTGATTTTGAGTATCTACCGATACCGATATTTCCCGATCCGATAAATTTTTTTTTATTCAACAAACATGACCATGTTCACGTCTTAAACTCATACTGAGGCCTTAGTTTTGGTTTTAAATTGCATATTCATTTATTTATTGTCACACAGAGCAGAATAATTTTGCCAAAACAAACCAATAGTATCCAGCTGCAGAACGGCAGACCAGCCACACTCTCAGACCCAAATAAATTTCCTTTGATTTAATTATACATCAAATGATTTATGTCAAGGATTGCAATGCCTCGCTTGAATGAAGTTAACTTTTCACCTGGATAACGTCAACATTCAGGGTGAATGTAATGTGAGAAATTGGGATTAAAAATAAAAAATCAAATGTATTTGGGTCTGAGAGTGTGGCTGGTCTTCCGTTCTGCAGCTGGATACTATTGGTTTGTTTTGGCAAAATTCTTCTGCTCTGTGTGACAATAAATAAATGAATATGCAATTTAAAACCAAAACTAAGGCCTCAGTATGAGTTTAAGACGTGAACATGGTCATGTTTGTTGAAAAAAGAAAAAAAAAAATTGCCGATCCCGATCTTCGGGACATCCCTAATAATATAGCGTCTTTAGTCTATAATATCGGAACTTTGTCTTAAAGACCTGAAATGTTGCGTCGTCTTCAGGTGTACATCGAGGACTCTCTGGGAGAACGCATCTGGGTGGACAGCTCCCACTGCAAGACCTTCGTGGACAACCTGCAGACCGCCTTTGGCACCAAGATGCCCCCGAAGAGCATGCTGCTGCAGGCGGACACGGGCCGTGCCAGTGGGGACATCAGTGCGGGTACAGTGAGAGAGAGAGAGGCTGATAGTGGCCGTGCCAGTGGGGACATCAGAGCGGGTACAGTGAGAGAGAGAGAGGCTGATAGTGGCCGTGCCAGTGGGGACATCAGAGCGGGTACAGTGAGAGAGAGAGAGGCTGATAGTGGCCGTGCCAGTGGGGACATCAGTGCGGGTACAGTGAGAGAGAGAGAGGCTGATAGTGGCCGTGCCAGTGGGGACATCAGTGCGGGTACAGTGAGAGAGAGAGAGGCTGATAGTGGCCGTGCCAGTGGGGACATCAGTGCGGGTACAGTGAGAGAGAGAGAGGCTGATAGTGGCCGTGCCAGTGGGGACATCAGTGCGGGTACAGTGAGAGAGAGAGGCTGATAGTGGCCGTGCCAGTGGGGACATCAGAGCGGGTACAGTGAGAGAGAGAGAGAGGCTGATAGTGGCCGTGCCAGTGGGGACATCAGAGCGGGTACAGTGAGAGAGAGAGAGGCTGATAGTGGCCGTGCCAGTGGGGACATCAGAGCGGGTACAGTGAGAGAGAGAGAGGCTGATAGTGGCCGTGCCAGTGGGGACATCAGAGCGGGTACAGTGAGAGAGAGAGAGGCTGATAGTGGCCGTGCCAGTGGGGACATCAGTGCGGGTACAGTGAGAGAGAGAGAGGCTGATAGTGGCCGTGCCAGTGGGGACATCAGAGTGGGTACAGTGAGAGAGAGAGAGGCTGATAGTGGCCGTGCCAGTGGGGACATCAGTGCGGGTACAGTGAGAGAGAGAGAGGCTGATAGTGGCCGTGCCAGTGGGGACATCAGAGTGGGTACAGTGAGAGAGAGAGAGGCTGATAGTGGCCGTGCCAGTGGGGACATCAGTGCGGGTACAGTGAGAGAGAGAGAGGCTGATAGTGGCCGTGCCAGTGGGGACATCAGTGCGGGTACAGTGAGAGAGAGAGAGGCTGATAGTGGCCGTGCCAGTGGGGACATCAGAGCGGGTACAGTGAGAGAGAGAGAGGCTGATAGTGGCCGTGCCAGTGGGGACATCAGAGCGGGTACAGTGAGAGAGAGAGAGGCTGATAGTGGCCGTGCCAGTGGGGACATCAGTGTGGGTACAGTGAGAGAGAGAGAGGCTGATAGTGGCCGTGCCAGTGGGGGGACATCAGTGCGGGTACAGTGAGAGAGAGAGAGGCTGATAGTGGCCGTGCCAGTGGGGACATCAGAGTGGGTACAGTGAGAGAGAGAGAGGCTGATAGTGGCCGTGCCAGTGGGGACATCAGAGCCGGTACAGTGAGATAGGCACAGACTGGTTTGGGCATTTTAAAGAAAAATCCAGATCGATTGATCGTGTATTACTCGTAAAGGGGAAAAAAACATTAAAAAAAAAATATATATATATGGTATATATTTTTGAATATTTTTATTATTATTATTTTTATTTAAACTTACGGTAATTTTGTTCATTCACGTATATGTTTAAGGAAACCAACAAACAGTTATAATCTTACACATACATGTGAAACAAATGTGTAAAATAATAAAAAAATATAATAATCTTTCTTTTTTCCCCCGTTAAAATTATTAATAATTTAAGATCGATTTTTCTCATAGCTGCGAGTAATCCATTAATCGATTACTCATGCCCATCCCTAGTTTCTAACGGTGAGCCGGCGTATCACAGGGTGTGACTGTCTGTCTGTGTGTCTCCAGGCAGCAGCCCCCACCCCTCTCATCACAGCCCCCCCCTCTCTCTCTTGTGTGTGTCTCCAGGCAGCAGCCCCCACCCCTCCACCCCAGACGAGGACGACAGCCAGACGGAGCTGCTGATCGCAGAGGAGAAGTTCAGCCCCGAGGATGATGGACAGGTCATGCCCAGGTATGGTAGTCGCCCGCTTCAAAGCCTTTTGTAATTCTACAGTAGATTGGACACTAGGGCTGTCGGTCCCCGAGTAAGGATTTGGATGGTTGACTAGGATTGGCCAAAATTTGCCGTTAATCGACTTAAAAAAAAAAATAAAAAAAAGTATAATACATTTTTGTATCATTCCATTTGGGCTGTGGGGGGTGCTTAATGTCTGAAGGAGTTGACTGAAGGCTTCTTGTCCTCTGCAAAAGCATGCAATTGATCCACTGATGGATACATCTTGATATTTGTCTAGTAGTGTGTTCGTTAGATGGGTGAAATCCTCTTTCAGTGCCTCTGTGCCTGTTTTCTTAGGCAGGTAGCCTCTGGTATGCGTGCCATTAGCGTTAGCCACGCTTCTAGGCCTCTTTTCTTTTGGAAAGAATGATACAAAATAAAAATAAAAAAAATAATTTAATATTTTATTTTTTATTTTATTTTATTATATTCGACTAAGAGGTTGGCCAGTCGACTACGGCTCCTTTCGACCGATTTGTCGACTAATCGATTAATAGGGGTCAGCCCTATTGGACAGCAATTGCAATGGCGGTTAGGACAGCCAAAAACCCGACCAATCTTTCGCTGTCGACTAAAGACACACTTCTTCAATCAATATCTGAAATGAAGAGAAAGAAAACTCTCTTCTACTATCATGCATTCTTCCTAATATACTAATATGTCTCTCTACTACTATGCACTCAAACACTGCAGCACATGAACATTGTTAGAACAGAGTTGTGCCCTTCCTGCTGACTTGTTGTACAGAACTTGGAAGTAGCTTTCGATAAAAGCATCAGCTAAATTACTAAATGTTAAATAGCATATTTATTTGTCTCAATAACAGAATGATCACCTAAATGAACCCCGATTGTTTGCGTCAGCTGTTTGCTATCAGGCTATGTGTCGACAACCGCATTCTATCTTCAAACCGGTGAGGAAAGAAAAAAAAGTCATCACATTTTCTTGCCAATCGTATCGGTTTGAAAGACACAATAAATGTCTTAAGGCCCGAACGCACCGGAAGCCATAACTGATCCGTCTCGTTTGATGTTTTCATGGCACACTGACTGCAAGCGGCATCGGTTAGGGATGGGTACCGAACCGAACCGAATTAAGGGTACCGACCCAATCACGTCGGTACTACCGGGTACCGATTCACGTGAGGTCCGCCGGTGCCACGTTTTGGTACAGTAAAAAAAAAAAAAAAAAGTTTGATGACGTCAATGTTTCATTTACCGCTAAATGAAACCTATGAAGTGTGCCGCACGTTCACGTCAACGTTCACGCGCACAATACACCCCTCGGATTTTACTTGATTCAACAACCAAGCAGTCGGGGGGAATGGCAAGCCGAAAACGGTGTTTGTTACACTTTACAAAGCTAGATGCAGACAACACTCATTGCAATATTATATATTATATACAGTATATACGGTATTAACAAATTGTTCTAAATAAATAATAATTATTATAAATTATTTGAAGTTTGGATTTTTAAAATTCTTTTTACAACTGAGGTAGGTAGATGAAATTTTTAGAGACTAAAGTACCCAAAGAAAAGGTACCGTTGGGTACCGGTATCGATTCACATGTGAGCTACCCAACCAACCCTAACCATCGGACTTGAACTGTCCCACAGAACTAGCCGTAGGTTTGGTGCTGCTGTGGAAAGACAGAGGGAGCTGTTTCTGTAGGCGTTCAGGTGTCCGTCTCATTACAAGTTTAAACTGAATTATAAGGAAATGATGTTCACGGGGTACAGGGACGAGGAAGGGCTTTGACATTCACGGGTGTTACATTTTTATTCGATTTCTTTCATATTTTACATATATAATTATAATTTTTTTGCATATATATATATATATATATTATATATATTTGTTTAGTAAGGTTTTAAATTAGTACACTCATTTGAGTAGTGGAAAAGGGGTAGGATTAAATAAGTATATACCGGTACTTCTTCCTACTCCTTTTCGAACATGTAAATTGAGTTATGTTTAGCTTTTTCTTTTTCTTTTCTTTTTTTTCCATTTAATTTCTTGATCAGTGATTTCTTTTGATTTGATATTGTTTGTATTTGTTTACATTCAAAAATAAAGATAAAAAAAAAAAAAAAAAATCAAATCTTCTTCCCTCAAACGCCTCACCTCTCCGTGGCCCCTCCTCTCCGTCACCGCGCTGCTGCTGCTGCAGGTACGAGGAGCTGGCGGAGAGCGTGGAGGACTACGTGCTGGACGTGCTGCGGGACCAGCTGAACCGCCGGCAGCCCATGGACAACGTGTCGCGCAACCTGCTGCGTCTGCTCACGGCCTGCTGCGGCTACAAGGAGGCCCGGCTGATGGCCGTGCAGCGGCTGGAGATGTGGCTGCAGAACCCCAAGGTGAGGGGGGGGAGCCCCAAGGTGAGGAGGGGGAGGAGGCAGAGAGAGCCCCAAGGTGAGGAGGGGGAGGAGGGGGAGCCCCAAGGTGAGGAGGGGGGGGGGGGGGGGGCAGACCTCCAGGGGGCTGTAGTCATAATAATAATCTTTATTTGTATAATAATAATTATAAACTTTATTTGTACAATAATAATAATAATAATAATAATAATAATAATAATAATAATAATAATAAACCAGGGTTAGGACAAAGACGTTGAGAGATATGCATTCATTAGGCTGGTAAAGATATGCCTCCAGTCAAATGTCTAAACGGAAGTACAGGAAGTACCGGCTACAGGCGTTCCGGTTTCGACAAAACAATTATAGAAACGTGTGAAGTGCACAGTATTTCCCCGCTTTTAAGCCACTGCAACGGCTTTGCCTGAAGAATTTACTACATGACAGGATTCGGGAAAAGTTTGGTCCGTTCGGAGGCAGCTTCCAGGGGAAGTACATACACCGGAAATTCTACCCCACACGCACTTTCAGCCGTAGTTCTTTACCGGGCTTTATCTCACGGAGGAGATACAACTGGGAACGAGGTTATGCAGTCATAAATGCGCGATGTAATGTACTGCTAGGCTATTATTTTTTACGATATTTCATTTCAAACCTTTTCGAAAAACAGCTGTGTTTTTAGGTCCGGTCTGGGGACCGCTCAACAGCGCCCCCCACCCAACAGCTGAATTGCCAATGGCTGAATTGGAGTACTGCACTATGCCGGCAAAACTGGCGGGTTCTGTGTGTCTGCAGCTGGATGCTTGTCACAAATCTAGCAGCAGCCAGCTCGCGCTGACAACAGCGATGTCATTATTAGACCGGCTGCTTGGTGAAGCAACGATGAAACAAATGTAATGATTGTTTCGTTCATCGCATAGGCTATTTAATTTTAGCCTATTTTAATACAATTCAAATAATCAAATTGTGCTTAGAGGGAATTATTTTCACCGGACATTATGACCGGAGAGATTAAATATGTCGGACTTCAACAGATTTTGCCGGTCAAATACCGGTAATTACCGGCTAACGGAAACGCTGACTCATGTAGGACTCCGATACCTTAATTTGAGGAATAGTTTTCAGAATTGGCATCTCTATCATATAATGTGATATACTCCCATCTTATAGCTTTAGAATCAAAGCATCAGGATGCTGGAGCTTTTATGGGTTCCACAGTTTAAATGTTAATAAATCCTGTCTTGTTGGCTTGTCTCCGCGGCTCCAGCTGACGCGCCCGGCCCAGGACCTGCTCATGTCTCTCTGTATGAACTGCAACTCCCACGGCTCGGACGACATGGAGGTCATCTCCAACCTCATCAAGATCCGACTCAAACCCAAAGTGCTTCTGAACCACTACATGCTGTGTGTCAGGTAGGTCCTTCTGTGTCTCGGGTACGTCTTAGTCCCCTCTGTCTCAGGTACGTCTTAGTCCCCTCGGTCTCACGTACGTCTTAGTCCCCTCGGTCTCAGGTAGGTCCTTCTGTGTCTCAGGTAGGGCTGTACCGAATAGTTTGAAGCTTCGAAGCTTCATTCATAACGTTGACGTTTGAATTCTAAATCAACATTAGATTTTTTTTTTATTATTGTTATTTTTAAAATGTATTTTATGTTTTATGTGTCTATTCATTCTGTTTAAACCAATGGGGTTTTTCTTCACAGTTGCAGTTAAAGATTAGGCTACACTAAGGCTGTCCCCGACTAAGGATTTGGATGGTCGACTATGATTGGCCAAAATTTGCCGTTAGTCGACTATTGGTTGACAAAAAAAAAGAGAAAAGTATAATATATATATATATTTTTATCATTCCATTTGGGCTGTGGGGAGCTGTATCCATCAGTGGACCAATTGCATGCTTTTGCAGAGGACAAGAAGCCTTCAGTCGACTCCTTCAGACATTAAGCACCCCCACAGCCCAAATGGAATGATAAAAAAAAAAAAAAAAAAAAAAGAAAAAATATTATATATTTTTTTTAATTTTTTTTTATATTAGTCGACCAATAGTCGACTAATGGCAAATTTTGGCCAATCCTAGTCGACCATCCAAATCCTTAGTCAGGGACAGCCCTAGTGTGAACTAAGCTATTGTTTGGTACCAAAAAGGGATTCCTCAACAATGTCACACTTATTTCTTTTCTTTTAACCTACTTACAATTGTGTATTTCATGGAAAAACTATTTTTTTTTCTCAAACCTTGAAATAATGTCAATGTAATATATAGGAAGAAAATTTCCATCTGTCTCCCTTTTCTCCCCTTTTTTTATTATGTAAATACAATCATAAAATATAAAAAACAAAGCAAACTTGCCCACACGCAAACTTCAATCTACCTGATTATTCCATCTCAACCGCTTCCTGCTGAACGACACTCTCCTCTCCTCTCCTCTCTGACCCCCCAGGGAGCTGCTGAACGCCCACAGGGAGAACCTGGGCACCATGGTGAAGCTGGTGATCTTCAACGAGCTGTCCAACGCCAGGAACCCCAACAACATGCAGGTCCTGCACACAGTGCTGCAGCACAGCCCCGAGCAGGCCCCCAAGGTGAGACACAGAGCCCGGAGCAGGCCCCCAAGGTGAGACACAGAGCCCGGAGCAGGCCCCCAAGGTGAGACACAGAGCCCGGAGCAGGGGCCCCCAAGGTGAGACACAGAGCCCGGAGCAGGCCCCCAAGGTGAGACACAGAGCCCGGAGCAGGGGCCCCCAAGGTGAGACACAGAGCCCGGAGCAGGGGCCCCCAAGGTGAGACACAGAGCCCGGAGCAGGCCCCCAAGGTGAGACACACAGAGAGCCCGGAGCAGGCCCCCAAGGTGAGACACACACAGAGCCCGGAGCAGGCCCCCAAGGTGAGACACAGAGAGCCCGGAGCAGGGGCCCCCAAGGTGAGACACAGAGCCCGGAGCAGGGGCCCCCAAGGTGAGACACAGAGCCCGGAGCAGGCCCCCAAGGTGAGACACACAGAGCCCGGAGCAGGCCCCCAAGGTGAGACACAGAGCCCGGAGCAGGGGCCCCCAAGGTGAGACACAGAGCCCGGAGCAGGCCCCCAAGGTGAGACACACAGAGCCCGGAGCAGGCCCCCAAGGTGAGACACACAGAGCCCAGAGCAGGCCCCCAAGGTGAGACACAGAGCCCGGAGCAGGGGCCCCCAAGGTGAGACACAGAGCCTGGAGCAGGCCCCCAAGGTGAGACACACACAGAGCCCGGAGCAGGCCCCCAAGGTGAGACACAGAGCCTGGAGCAGGCCCCCAAGGTGAGACACAGAGCCCGGAGCAGGCCCCCAAGGTGAGACACAGAGCCCGGAGCAGGCCCCCAAGGTGAGACACAGAGCCCGGAGCAGGCCCCCAAGGTGAGACACAGAGCCCGGAGCAGGCCCCCAAGGTGAGACACAGAGCCCGGAGCAGGGGCCCCCAAGGTGAGACACAGAGCCCGGAGCAGGCCCCCAAGGTGAGACACAGAGCCCGGAGCAGGGGCCCCCAAGGTGAGACACAGAGCCCGGAGCAGGCCCCCAAGGTGAGACACAGAGCCCGGAGCAGGCCCCCAAGGTGAGACACAGAGCCCGGAGCAGGCCCCCAAGGTGAGACACACAGAGAGCCCGGAGCAGGGGCCCCCAAGGTGAGACACAGAGCCCGGAGCAGGGGCCCCCAAGGTGAGACACACAGAGAGCCCGGAGCAGGGGCCCCCAAGGTGAGACACAGAGAGCCCGGAGCAGGCCCCCAAGGTGAGACACAGAGCCCGGAGCAGGCCCCCAAGGTGAGACACACAGAGAGCCCGGAGCAGGGGCCCCCAAGGTGAGACACAGAGCCCGGAGCAGGCCCCCAAGGTGAGACACAGAGCCCGGAGCAGGGGCCCCCAAGGTGAGACACAGAGCCCGGAGCAGGCCCCCAAGGTGAGACACAGAGCCCGGAGCAGGCCCCCAAGGTGAGACACAGAGCCCGGAGCAGGGGCCCCCAAGGTGAGACACAGAGAGCCCGGAGCAGGCCCCCAAGGTGAGACACAGAGCCCGGAGCAGGCCCCCAAGGTGAGACACAGAGCCCAGAGCAGGCCCCCAAGGTGAGACACAGAGCCCGGAGCAGGCCCCCAAGGTGAGACACAGGCTCCCAAAGTGAGACACAGTACAGAGCAGGCTCCCAAGGTGAGACACAGGCTCCCAAAGTGAGACACAGTACAGAGCAGGCTCCCAAGGTGAGACACAGGCTCCCAAAGTGAGACACAGTACAGAGCAGGCTCCCAAGGTGAGACACAGGCTCCCAAAGTGAGACACACAGGCTCCCAAGGTGAGACACAGGCTCCCAAAGTGAGACACAGAGCAGAGCAGGCTCCCAAAGTGAGACACCGAGCAGAGCAGGCTCCCAAAGTGAGACACAGAGCAGAGCAGGCTCCCAAAGTGAGACACAGAGCAGAGCAAGCTCCAAAGTGAGAGACACAGCAGAGCAGGCTCCCAAAGTGAGAGACACAGAGCAGAGCAGGCTCCCAAAGTGAGAGACACAGCAGAGCAGGCTCCAAAGTGAGAGACACAGCAGAGCAGGCTCCCAAAGTGAGAGACACAGAGCAGAGCAGGCTCCCAAAGTGAGAGACAGAGCAGGTTCCCAAGGTGAGTTATTATTTTTTTTAATTTAATTTGATTTGATTTATTGACTGAAACATATAACAACATTGACAGATCAACATGTGTATTTGCCTCGTCAGGGATAGAACGAAAAGTCCAGGACTTATTTCCATCGTTGTCCCTGTTGTTTCAAGAGCAATAATTATTTTCAACAATAAAGAGACAATACTCATAGTTAATAAACAGAGATTCAGCACATAATACAGTCACAACCAACATTACAGTGGCAGGTTGCTAAACAGCTGCTCCTTATCCTTGATTTGAACACCGCAGCACTCTCTCGGTTTCCTTGATGTTCAGTGGTAGTTTGTTCCACTCCACTGCACCTCTATATCTTTTTTAATCTTTTTTTACCTTTATTTTACCAGGTAGTCACTTGAGATCAAAGATCTCTTTTTGAGCAAGACCTGGCCAGTCTTCATGTGGATTTATCCACATCTTCTCTGGATAAATAAACTATTTAGCTGTTTGTGATCAGCAGTAGCTAAGAATATGCTGTTAAATGACATACTTTACATTGTTGTTT
>NC_140178.1:4674951-4758885 GCF_963971535.1 Notolepis coatsorum
TGACAGAAAGAGAAAGAAACTGAGAGAGACAAAGAGAGAGAGAGACAGAAAGAGAAAGAAACAGAGAGACAAAGAGAGAGAGAGACAGAAAGAGAAAGAAACTGAGATAGAGACAGAGAGAGACAAAGAGAGAGAGAGAGACAGAGACTTTGTCTTTCTCTATTATGGCAGCCCTCGTCATTTCGGGGGTTTTGCTATATAGTTGGGGGGGGGAAAGAAAACTAGATTAGAAGTGTCTGGTTTGAGCGCCTGGCTAAACAAACACTGTGTGTGGTGGGACCACGGCCTGAATAGCCGCCTCCGCTTGTCCTCCGCACTCAGGTATAAGACACAGGGATTTCAGCCGTGCCTGTAAGGAGATCCACCCACCCCCCCCTGCCCCTCGAACCTGCCTGCTGTGTTTGTCTGCTGGCTGCTTTAATGCCTATTGATCCAGATAATCAGGGAAGAAATCGGTGGTGGGGGGTGGTTTTTTGACATCAGTTGTACGACGGAGCTGCTTGGGGGCGTTAAGACAACAATGGTGATCGCTAATGCCCGGGCCCAGTATTGGCCTCTCGTGTTTTCCTAAAGGCTGCCCCGGATCACATGGCCACACAACATCCGAGATCCTCGGCTTATTAAATGACAATCGTGGTGTCATTAGCGGGGGGGGGGGCCTGCTGGGAGAACAGGAGGGACGAGGTTTCTCTGTGGGTTTAGAAAGCCACCGGTGGAGGAGAGGGGCAGCTTATAAGCCCGGGACGGGCTTTAGAGAGAGGACCTGTTTCAACTTGCATTCCTTCGTGTCTTTAAGTGGAGGAGGAGGGAGAAGCACCTGAAGGAAGGCCCCCCACTGGACCGGGAGGGTGAGTAGTGACGACGCAAAGGGTCTGGGTCTCTAGGTCGTCTCTAATTCCGTTGATTAGAAGGGAGAGAGTTGTAGAAGCGGTTTCTTTTTTTTACATCAGTCTTGGACTACGGTGATGTCATTAATAAATGGTAAATGGTGCATTTATACATCAGCTTTTATCCAAAGTGCTTTACAATTATGTTTCCCCCACATTTTCCCATTCACTCACACACACCGACGGCGGAGACCACCATGCAAGGTGCCAACCTGCTCATCGGGAGCAGTTAGGGGTTTTAAGTGTCTTGCTCAAGGGACACTTCGACACGCTGCACCCGGGAGGAGCAGGAATCAAACCGGGAACCTTTCGATTACCAGACGACCGCTCTATACCTCCTGAGCCACTGTTGCCCCAATTTAAATAGACATGCTGCGGCCTCAACCGCAGAGATCTTGACGTGTTATATGTATATGCGCAAATCGTTCGGGTTGCTCGCCTGAAACCTATATTATTTTTCCAAATCAAAGGTATATACCATATAAGATAAGATAAGATATTCCTTTATTGATCCCCTTGGGGAAATTCAGGCATCATAGCAGCATGGGGGGGAGGGGGGGGGGGGTACAGGTAGTAAAACAACACAGTATACAGGTAGTAAAAAACAACACAGGCAGTGTAAACAATTTGATCAATATGGTCAATATAATTTACTATCTGACTAGCTGAGGAATATTCACATTATTCACAGTGTCACATAAGGTGCAGTATGCATGAGGTAGTGTTATAATTTACTATCTACTGAGTATACATTATTCACAGTATCCACTGAAATATACATTATTCACAGTATCACAGTATCCACATAGGGTGCAGTAAGCCTAAGGTAGTGTAGGTTGTCCTCCTTGGGTTCCTATAAGTCCCAGGTCAATGTCTGGTAGCAGTCGCTGTCGCTGCCCCCTGTTGTGGAGCCTGGAGGCTGCTAGTCGCTGCCCACTGTTGTGGAGCCTGATGGCCGCTGGTATGAAGGACTGTCCGAGGCGGTTATATATAGATAGATAGATATATAGATGTTTCTTCACAAAATCATCAAGGGGGAGAGGGGGGGGGGGGGGGTCGTTTTACGAAGCTGCGATCGTTACCAAAAGCATGTTTTAGGTTCGGTAAAATAGACCTTACCTTAGTCAGAAGGTACTCCAAAATGAATAATCCCCAGAAGTTCCATCGTGATCGTCATTATAGTCGTGTGCATCGGGTCTGGCTATAATACGGGAAACAATAGGTTTCAGGCAACACTTTCTTGCCTGAAACCTATTGTTTCCCGTATTATAGCCATTGTCGTCATTGCAATTATAACGTAGGCAGCAGTGCCAGGGAGACACAGGCAGGTCCGTGCGAGTGTTTAACCAATAATATATGGAATGAACTCCCAACAGTCCTTAAAGCTTGAGATTCTCCCCTCTGTCGCACACCACGATCCAGGGCCGGACTGGGGAAATAATTCATACCGGGAGATACGATCTCCAACCTTTGTCAATCAAGTTGTAAAATATTTTAATTTATTTGTTATCCTTTCTCTTTGCCTCGTCTTGTCATCTTATTGTTATGGTTTGATACGCGGTGTGATTTTTAAGTGCTCATTTCTGTACGAACACTCGACGAGACTGTAAAACCTCGGTCGCCTTTCGAGGCTTTAAATAAAGGCTTTAAAATGAAATGAAATAACGATTCTCACGTTTACACCTAAAACACATGCAAACAACCAATTACATCTCACACGAGTTAGCCTATACCGTTTTATTTTTTTTGCAGGATCGTTTTCGTTAGACAATTCAGTAAGTCACAAATGTCCACACGACAGAGAGAGAGCCCGATTCCCCCACTACCTGAACATGTAAAACACATGGGAAATTAACGACAAAAGTTTTGACTTAAGGCCAATTTAAGTCGGCAAATACCCCCTCTCTTCTTTTAATGGATTTAGTATTTGTCGAGTATCGACAACAGAATGAGAGACACTTTTTTTTTCTCGGGAGTCGGGACATTAGGGGGGAGGGAGGGGGGATGCGGGAGAAAAACACTCCTACGCTACATCTGCAGGTTATATCTTCCCCTTCTCTCCCTCTCTCTCTCTCTCTCCTCTCCTTCCTTTGAGGGACGGGGCTGAAGTGGCTCTGGTATCACGTTCTACCTCGGATGCTCAGTGAACCCGAGATGACAAGAGAGACGGTGAACAATGCACAATATCATTCGCACCCGTCCATTAGAAATGCCACTTTAGACTTCATAAAACAAGAGTTCTGCCAAGTGTCACACGCAGCGAGATGGATGATTATGGTTAGTTCCAGTGTCACGGGAATATATATATAATATATCTATCCGGGCCGGGCGGCGCAATTTGCAGTCTGGAGCATGAGGCAGGCAACTGGGGGTGGAGAGATAAGATCAATATTTAATGAAAGTATAAGTGAAGCTTAAGGGTTGTCACTTGTGCCTCTGCGCCGCGGCGCCGCTAATGACGTGTCACATTATCATACTTATCAGATCGGGGGTCAATCCGAAGCGCAATTATAGCGTCATTTCTTTTTAATTCATTATAAATGTGTGAACGGCTTCGCCCGCCGCTCTGTGCAAACACTGCCATGAGGCAGCAGCGGTTTATTTGTGGCGGGTTTTTATTTGACTTTCATTAAAACCGAAAAGCGTGCTGCGCGCGCAAACTCCTCAGCTCTCTCTCTCGTCATGAATGGCTTTCGAGAGAAAAATGGGGCATAATAATTCAATCACTGTGCTGCGCAACATGTGTTTTTTCCCTTTTTTAAAAGCCAAGAAGACAAAGGGTAGTGTATTTCACGGTTGAGGGGGCCCCTATACCTGGGGTGCCCCCTCTCTCTCTCTCTCTCTGGTAACAGTATCCCCACAGTGAACCGCTTGATTGTTTTAGTCCCGGTTCACCGGCCATGGGGTAAACCTGAGAGCCCCGGCCTGCTTTTCATGTCAAAAAAGCTTCAAGGGAAAGCGACCGCGATCCGAGAGCAATCACACTTCAGACTTCAAAGTGCCGACGGGAGGAGGGAGAAGGGGGGAGGAGGGGGGGAGGCGGGAGGCGGGAAGCGCGAGAATTTTTTCCACGCAGGCCAAGTGCAACTCATGCGTGGAGGAAGAGGAGATGATCTAAGGAGGGGGGAGGAGGGAGGGGGGACACGGAGCGGACAGATGTGCACGCGGGCAGGTAGCGGCACATCATCCGGGGCTCCTCGAACGATACGCCGGGCGGGAACCCCCCCCCCCCCTCTCTCCGTCGCATTCCTCCTCGCGCCGCGTTCACCGTCCACTTGGATGAGGAGGAGAGAGCGGAGCAACGGCTCGACTGAGTTACTGTAGGAAAAAAACAAACTAAATTTGTAAATTTGATTGTGTTACCATAGGTGTGATGATTAAGGGCGGGTTGCAGGGGACATGTCCCCCTCAATATTGAGAAGAAGAGGTAGATTTGTCCCCGCTCTCAAAGAGCACCTACGGGAGGCTGCAATTCGAAAAATGGCCCCCGGTAAATGTTCAACATCAAAATCTGAAAATATTTGAAGAAGATAAGCTTATTTGAATCTAGTTAAACATCAAGTTTGGCTGCATTTTTAACACCTCTGCAGTCAGGCACCATACCAGGTGTCACAAACTGCCTTTTTAAAACAAACTATTTAGAGGTACTATAACTGTTAGCTGTTGCAGTAAATATGTTCTCAAACTGTGATAATATGAAAAAAAAACCTAAAACATTTCATACATTTTCTCATGATCTGACTTCCAGACAGGAGTCTCTTACCGCTGGGCCCGGTCACATTTTTGGCTCCGTCGCAACAACCATAGGCGTAGCTTTAGGGGGGGTTGCAGGGGACATTGAGAAGAGGTAGATCGGTCCCCCTCAAAAAATTATATAGCTAATATGAAACCCCCTCCCCAAAAGAGGTAAAAAACAAGAGAGTCAAAACATTTTATATATCCTTCTTACCTGTAACTATATATTAACCTCTTAACCTGCGCCCGCAAAAGTGGCCATTTTAGTTTTAGTTTTTGAGGACTACATACTTTTTTTGCAAACCAAAATACTATACTTTATACTTATAGCACATGCATGAGCCTGGTCTGTTTTGAAAGATAACATTCTGAAGTTTATGATACAATAAAGAAAGATCACTTTTAGTGCTAATGAAATAGAGTAACATAGGTCTGAACTTGAGTTGTAGAAAAACTTGTTACTCAAGTTTTTCAGTAGTAGTTAGTAGTCCAGAGGTAGTATTGGTTAGTTAGTGGTATGGCCCGAGATCCATAGCCTGAAGCCTTATGTAGTACATGTCCAAATTTCATAAAGATCCATTCAGAAATTAGTGATTAGGAGTGATTTTGGTAAACTGTGTACAAAAGAAAAACTCAGTTCAATTCAGACTTCAATTCATTCGGCAGTTTTTCTCTTCCTGTTTTTGCTCGTTAGTTTTTCACCTAGATCCCTGATTCATACATCCCCAGGTGGGGTATCATTGGAAAGCCACACTCATTGGCTACAACCCTCCACAATCATTTTCGAGATCGCCAAATGATTGACGGAACTAGAGCCCCAAGAGTCGGGAGTGGTATTTTGCGCAATACCGTGTACTTTGCACAAGCCTCAAATACCGGCATGAAACTCGAGAACCGCTGAACGGATTTTGACGCTATCGACAGGCAACAAATAAGCCTTCAATTCGATATATATATATTGTATTACACACCCGACCCACTAGTGGTCGCCAAAGTGCATGTACAGGACCGTACCATCTCAACCTTGCAGACGTGCCTCTCACAGTTCAGTCAGTGGCTTCTGGCAAGCCTTGAGCAAGGTAACGCAGCCAGTGTGGCAGGTATTCCATTATATTAGTGTCAGCGGGTACATTTTTTCCTTTTACACAAATAAAGAAATTTCCACAATAAATGTATGCAGAATGGGCACAAATTGATGTATAAAAGTACACAGGAATGCAGGACATTTCCCAGCTGAAGTGTCCTCCCCCCCAATGTTGAAAACAAAACTACGGCCTTGGCAACAACCAACCACATATTGGGAGTTCCGCTGATGACCAGAAGACACTACCTGCTGCATAGAGGAACACTAACACTTTACCTGAAGCTAAACGTTCAAGGGGTTTTCTCAGCTGCTCTTGAAGGCAACAAAACCGCGGCGCTGAATAGAGAAGATAGAGGTCGTTAAGTTGTCAGTAGTGTTCCATCTCTTGATACTCTGTGACAACTCGCACCCCCACCCACCTTCCATCACTTCCTCACTGGCTGTCACTCATCCCGGTTCCGCCTCACTGCCATCCAGCCAATGGGATGCTGGCGCCTCACCAAGAACTGAGGCTGGGAGGAAAAGTTGATGGATAACCGTAAACAAGAGCTTTTCTGCTCGTTATAGGACACCTTACAGGTGCAATTAACACATCAGCGGGGGTGGGGGGGGGGGGGGGGGGGTCAGAGCGCACAGAGGAGGAGGATGCTGTACGTCTGATGGAATGGACAGGCGTTATCGCGCCGGGCTCGACTCGACCACATTAATGACGGGGGTTGGGTGTCACAAACACAGCTGCAGATAATTGGTGTGGAACTCTGGAGAATCTAATTCCGTTTTTATCAGTCAAACTATTGGTTCATTAGTGAATAAACTGATATTAGATATTATAGATAAAAAAAAAATCTGCACATTTTATGCCTGTGTATATTTATGCCAATTCTCTGCTCATTTTATGCCTATGTCTATTTTATGTCCATGCTGTGAAGCACTTTGAGCTGCAATTCTTGTATCAAGTGCTATACAAATAAAGTTTATTATTATTATTATTATTATTTAGATTTCCCATTGGGCTCCTACTACCAAGAAGTAGGCAGTGAACGCTTTGTTTTTCTTTGGTCAAACTATGATTAATGAATAAACAGACATTTCTTCTGATCATTTAACACATCCAGTGCCGTTAACGTAGATCTAAGTTTCTGTGGCCCAGCGGTTGAGTGCCGGAAACGTTTCTGTTTCGTTATTTTTCTTTTATTCGCTATTGCCATTCATAATCCATCGAGGCACCTTGTGCAGGCTGTCCTGAATGTGTCTGAGGTCGCAAACGGCCAATACCGCCGCCTAGCGCCTTGCGGCCGCTATTGCATCCATTTGACACGATGTGGTTTGTTTTCTCGGCTGAGCTGCGGCGTGGGGGCGGGTTCCAAACACTCCGGCAAAACAAGCGCTTATAGGGATGGCATCGACAACTGTCCCCGCCCGCCCGTTCATGTGCAATGCTGGATAACGTCGGACACAGGATCGCTGTGGATATTTGGAATGGCGATCAGATAATTGGATTATTCTTTTTGCAGTACATCGGAGACAAGGTAAGGACTATGTTACCAATCTTGCATTGATCCGATATTTTTTTCCCCGCGATCGAAGCGTGTCTGTGTGGTGTGTGTGTGTCCCGTTGGTAGTAATCACAGCACTGAGGGGCGGCCCGCTCCAAACCCCCTTTCATGCGTGCATGATGAAAGATAATACCGATAATCTAGCGTTGATTTCAGATTGATTGTTGATCCAAGCAAGGAATGGCAACGTGTTTAGTGAATTTCACTAAAACGCTGTTTTCGCGTCTTTTCCTGGGATTACTCAGAATCACTCAAACTATACTCATATTCACCACGGTATAAAACGGAAATGTACGGATGAAAAAATTATGTTTTTTTGCATGTTGGCCGGAAGAAACTCACTGACAATCGGCAACGTTATTAGATCCATAGCTATAATATTTAATATAGTTTTAGCACTGCAAACACCGGCATTATCCCCAATTGAACAGAGCGCTGGCACTGACGGCCCACAGTGCCCCCTGCTGGACGGCACCTGATGTGTTAATGAAAATTCTCTGCTCATTCTACACCCGTGTATATTTATACTCATTTTACGCCTATGTCTATTTTATGTCCATTATGTCTACATTACTGCTGTGAAGCACTTTGGGCTGCAATTCTTGTATGAAAGGTGCCGTACAAATAACATCTATTATTATTTAGATTTCCCATTGGGCCCCTACCACCAAGAAGTAGGCAGTGAACGTTTTGTTTTTTCTTTGGTCAAACTATTGTTGGTTCATTAATGAATAAACAGATATTAAATATTATAGATCATATTTCTTTTCTGACCATTTCATGTAAATGCTCTGCTTATTTTATGCCCATGTGTATTTTATGTCTATTATGTCTTTTCCTGGGATTACTCAGAATCACTCAAGCTATACTCATATTCACCACAGTATAAAACGGAAATGTACGGATGAAAAAATTATGTTTTTTGCATGTTGGCCGGAAGAAACTCACTGACAATCGGCATACGTTATTATGTCTATTATGTCCACATTACCACTGTGAAGTACTATGTATATAGCACTTCATACAAGAATTGCAGCCCAAATAAAGTGTATTATTATTATTATTTAGATTTCCCATTGGGCCCATGTGTGCAGTGAAGGCTTAAAAAAAGAATAAAAAATAGAAACTCTAAAGAATGTCCACCCGTAGCCACAGCAGCAGTTACAGTATGACATCTTAAAAGGAGAGCGGGACGCAGATCACTGCAGATGCACCGACCTCGGAGAGAGGGGCTGCTTTCAACAGGCGAGGAGCAGCGACACGCTGTCAGCTCCTCAGCCACGGCTCTCACCGACCCCGTCTCTCACAGAGGACCCGAGCGGAGAGCAGCTCCGTGTCGTCTCCCACATGTAACGGGACACCGGCCTCGGAGCTGACGAGACATCCTGCCCGCATGCCGCCTTCAAACGACCCATCAGTCTCTCTCTCTCTCTCTCTCTCTGATTGAACAATTACCGCCATGGTTAATTTGCCGTAAATGGGAGCGGCCACTCTACCTGGGTCTACCTGCATGCCTCTCGTCATCACACCCGTCCCTCTCATCTCATCTCCTCCCTTTTCGACCCCCCCCCCCGTTCAAGAGGTTTTCTGGAGATGAAGGCTTAAAACAACTCACACTTTCACGGCAAGACGCTTTCCATCACAGCGATTGTTGCAACGTGCCTTTAATTAGTCTGGCTACGCCCCCCGGCGAAGAGAGAGAGCGTTTCCAGCCGCGATCCAAGAATTACTGGAATGAAATGAAAGAGCGCCGGGGCCGAAAGAGCTCCACTTATTGTTTCCAGGGTTCCCACAGACATTGCAAAAAGAAAGTCAAGGACTTTCAAGTACTTTTACAAGCACTATTTTCAATTTTCAAGGATGTCACTCGAAGGATATAATTCACTTTTAAATGCTGTTTTTTTAAGCATCTTCTTGGCCTGCTTGCCAGCTAGAGCATCACACGCAAAGAAATGAGGAAAAGCAGTTGGAGCGCGCGAGACAGCGACTCGTCAGATTTTATTAAAAAGGAACAAAAAAATTCTTGATTGAAAACAATTTGATCATGGATGGACAAAACATTCAATGCGAATGGTTGGTTTGAATTTCAAGGACTTTTTAAGCACCTTGTTAAAATGTTTAGCTGTTTTCAAGGAATTCCAGGCATTGATTTTTTTTTAAATCAAGCACTTTAAGCACTTCAAGGACCTTGTGCGAACCCTGTCCATCTGTGTGTTTCTTCTCTTGTTTTTTTGTTGTTGTAATAATTAGTTCTTGTGAAATGTCAGTGCTTTTCAAATACTTAAAGGGGAACTATCTTATAAATGGCCTTTTTCAGTGTTTAGCATTGTTTCCTAGCTATGTGGACTTATATTAATAGGATCTATGTCTCTAATTCTCATATTGGCGCAGTCTTCCAATTCTCCTCTCACAATATTCACCCTCGCTGAACTGAGTCATCTGAAAATGTGCATATCTGTGATGTCAGAGGTTTCTCAGCTGCATAATAATGTGGCTCCTCAGGCACCAGGCCACACAGTGGTTGGAGCCCAGCCTCAAAACGGCTTAAGATCTTGAGGTAGAAAAATGCTGTTTTTGAGGACTTGATTAGAAATACAAAACAATGATTTTTTTTTTGAAAAAAAACCTTACAGAGGTGTTCCATAGACTCACAGGAATTGTGTAAAAGTGCCCAAATAGTGAAAGAAATAGTAAAATAGTTCCCCTTTAACTGCCTTCAAATCGGACTAGTAGTGAAACTTAAAAGATCCAACCGACGGCGGTGATCTGTAACTTCCAGAACATCGCCTATTGGGATGTAAAAAAAAATAAAAAATAAATAAACGCATTAACAAATCTCGCAATGTCTTCTCTGGAACTAAAAGCAGATGATGGTAGTTTATAGGTGGTGTTCGGTTTAGAAAGCAATATCACGGCATTATACAAAGATGAATTGACCTTTATTTTAGCCTTTGAAGGAATTCACAAATGAAAAACACACAGTCTTTAAATCAATGAAAATCAGGAGCCCCCAGTATTCATCCATCAATGAATCAACCGATAATGATACGATTACAGATCGTGCTAGAGGCGTCCAATATACAAGGCTAATAACTCTTAACCCTTTCACTGCCGCACTACCAAACGGTTAACCCTTTCACTGAGACAATACACAGGTTAACCCTTTCCACTGCCACACAACAGCAGGTTAACCCTTTCACTACCACACTACAGAAGGTTAACCCTTTACAATTTGATCATGGATGAACAAAACATTCAATGCGAATGGTTGATTTGAATTTCAAGGACTTTTTAACTCTTTAATTGCCAAACCCGAGATAAGTCGGGTTAACTCGCCATGCGTTGGCTGCCAGACCCGAGATATCCCGGGTGTTGGTCGCTTATTCTTTTATTCGATTTTTTTTTTTTTAAACTTTGACCAGTCAGCTGGTTCTTTTAGCGTTTATCGCTTTTTCTGGTCAAGTATGACCGACAGAAACAGGTTGAATGGGGTATAGATCGGGGAAAGACACTGAGAAAATACGGCGAGTCCGGGAGTCGAACTCGTGTACCCCAGATCTGTGACGCGCACGGTTGTCCCCGACGCCGAAATAGCGTCCGAGGTACGCGGTGAGCTACTGGAGCTCCCCTTTATTCGATATTTTTATTCATTATTCATCCAGGGACCTCGGTGTTACCATAGGAAATGAGTCTGAGATCGCCAAAGTGCAATACCGGCCGCATCCTGCTAGACGGCAGTATCGAGCACCCTTTGAAACTGTACACAGTATCTTACCCTGTGTTACGTTCAAATCCCTGAAACCTTGTAGTGTGATAGTAAAGGGTTAACCGTCTGTAGTGTGGCAGTGAAAGGGTTCAAATGGTATGGACCCCGGCCTTCCATACGGAGGGGTTCTTCTCATGTCGTCGCCTCCATGTGGAGGACCTTCATGGACTCAGAGATCATGGAACTGGTGTCGATCTGTCCGTAGATGCCGACCAGGAAGGCCTTGTGCAGCAGGATGTCTGCGTGCTCTGCAGAGAGAGGAGACGGATATATGCAGCATGAGTGTGTCTTTCTTCTAATTACTGTTCCTTTATATCCTGTGAGAGGCATACTGAGCGGACACGTGCACTTATCTTATTCTCTGCTGAACAAAAAAGAAAGTGCACTTTTCCACTAATTAATCTTCCTCGTCTATAATATATTACTACTATATATATATATATATATATATATATATATATATATATATTATTATATTACTACCTACTATACTAATATGTCTCTACAATCATGCACTCTTCCACTAATTAATCTTCCTCGTCTATATTGCTACCTACTAGGGCTGTCCCCGACTAAGGATTTGGATGGTCGACTAGGATTGGCCAAAATTTGTCGTTAGTCGACTATTGGTCGACCAAAAAAAAGAAAAAAAGTATAATATTTTTAAACTTTTATTTTTTTTTAGTTTTTTATCATTCCATTTGGGCTGTGGGGGTGCTTAATGTCTGAAGGAGTCGACTGAAGGCTTCTTGTCCTCTGCAAAAGCATGCAATTGGTCCACTGATGGATACATCTTGATATTTGTCTAGTCCAGTGTGTTCATTAGATGGTGAAATCCTCTTTCAGTGCCTCTGTGCCTGTTTTTGTAGGCAGTTAGCCTCTGGTATGCGTGCCATTAGCGTTAGCCACGCTTCTATGCCTCTTTTCTTTTGGAAAGAATGATAAAAGAAAAATAATTTATATTAATTTTTATTTTTATAATTATATTCGACTAAGAGGTTGGCCAGTCGACTACGGCTCCTTTCGACCGATTAGTCGACGAATCGATTAATAGGGGTCAGCCCTACTACCTACTATACTAATATATCTCTACTATCATGCACTCTTCCACAAAATAATCGTCCTTGTCTATATTACTACCTACTATACTAATTATGTCTCTACTATCATGCACTTACACTAATTAATCTTCCTCGTCTATATTACTACCTACTATACTAATATGTCTCTACTATCATGCACTCTTACACCAATTAATCTTCCTTGTCTATTTACTACCTACTATACTAATATGTCTCTACTATCATGCACTCTTACACCAATTAATCTTCCTTGTCTATTTACTACCTACTATACTAATATGTCTCTACTATCATGCACTCTTACACCAATTAATCTTCCTTGTCTATTTACTACCTACTATACTAATATGTCTCTACTATCATGCACTCTTACACCAATTAATCTTCCTTGTCTATTTACTACCTACTATACTAATATGTCTCTACTATCATGCACTCTTCTCTCTATCACGCACAGAGAGGAAACGGGTATATATTATCTTCTGGTCTCTCTCTAGTCTGGAGAAGACGGTAAGCTAATTTCCCAAAATGTTGGCGTGTTCCTTTAACACAGGGGTTCTCAAACTTTTTCATACCACGACCCCATTTTATTTAGGATTTTCTTTGGGGGACCCAAAAACGTAATGTATCGCGTAATTTCAAACGTGGAATTAAGGAATATCAAAATAAAAGCGCACGTTGTTGAACTTGATCATGCATATTTATTAGATCATTTTATTACAGCACTATGTCATCAATACACATTTATAAAACATATATAAGGCATATTTAGACAATACATGTTGCCAGAAGCTTAAAAAAATTTAAATAATTAAACGTTTTTTTTTGGTATCTATTTTTTTTTATTTGCCAATGTGCGACCCCACTGTCACCTAGCCACGACCCCAATTTGGGTCGCGGCCCGTAGTTTGAGAACCACTGCTTTAACATGTCCCCTCCTGCACACACTACTGACCTTGACAGAGCAGCACGTACTCCGGGAGGCTCCTGAGGGCCGTCTGCACCACGTCGAAGTTCCCGCTGCCCAGGCAGTACATGAAGGTGGGCAGGAAGTCTGTCGCCAAGCTGCAGCACGGAGGAGGAAACACTTTACATTTAGTCATTTAGGCTACGTTTAGACGGAGAGAGTCTGAACAGAAACCGCAAAAGTCGTCTTACGGTCTCACTTTTAATGTTGCGTTTAGACTAGTGTTTTGGGATGGAATTCTGCGTGCAGACGACACTGTGACGACTCCAGACGACGGAGTCCCACTGTCACACGATTGGCGCATATGTCACATGACGTGCTGTGAAGACCCGCCCTACTCTGCCTCTGATTCGCAGACTGTGGGTGGGGAATGTGATTGGACCAAAGCAGAGTCACTCACAGACAGTGGGTCCAGTACTAATAGTTGTGATAGCCGCGGGACAGATTCTTGTGTATTTAAAAGTACTGCCAATGTAGCCTTCAGGTGATCGCCATGGATAGAATCAGACATGCTTTGTTTACGCTTCTAGGCTACTGGCGCATGCCTGTGATGTAAGCAGTACGCGCGACGAGAGCCTTGACAACCCTTTCGTCATCGTTTTATGCGGTTTGACAGTTTAGATGAGAGCGCAAAGGTTTATCGTTTCTAGGAATTCCACCCTGGAAGGTGGTCTCACTTTTTTGCGGTTTCACCCCGTACAAACGCTGTTTCCGTATAAACGAAAGGCACATCCGAAAATATATTTTTGCGGATTTACCTGCTAGCGTTTCCGTCTAAACAGGGCCTTAGTCATTCAGCTGATGCTTTTATCCAAAGCGACTTACAAGTTCTGTACGTCATCAGGAAGGAAGGGTACAACTCTATCAGCTGAGTAACAATGTTCATCAAAGTGTTGAGTGCTACAGTGTAGGTTAGTTTATTAGGACAAGTGCATGACATTACTTTATTAATATACCATGCAACATGTACTGTACATTACTTAAAAAATACATCATGTAAAATGTACATTACTTTAAAAATATATAATGTAAAATGTACATTACTTAAAAAATATATCATGTAAAATGTACATTACTTTAAAAATATATAATGTAAAATGTACATTACTTAAAAAATACATCATGTAAAATGTACATTACTTAAAAAAATACATAATGTAAAATGTACATTACTTAAAAAATACATCATGTAAAATGTACATTACTTAAAAAATACATAATGTAAAATGTACATTACTTAAAAAATATATCATGTAAAATGTACATTACTTAAAAAAATACATCATGTAAAATGTACATTACTTAAAAAATACATCATGTAAAATGTACATTACTTTAAAAATACATCATGTAAAATGTACATTACTTAAAAAATACATCATGTACATTACTTAAAAAAGATATGTAAAATTAAAAAATATATGTAAAATGTACATTACTTAAACAAATATCTTTTAATCATTGCTATGCTGCTAATTGTTAAGTCTTTTAAATCAAGTTACTATTTTATTGCTCTCTTCTTGTACTACTTATGCCGATGCTGTTGCTATAATAGGCAGAGGAGCCAGGAACACAGACATGCACCGTTTAAACCACCTGCACATTGTATATTACTGTGGCACTTTAACGTTACATTAGCACTCTTTTCGTTGTACTGTACTTGTGCTGTATGACGACAATGAATTTGAATCTAATGTAATCTTAAAAAAAAGCTTTTCCTCTCTCCATCTCTGCATGTCTACCCTAGCAGCTCCTTCACATCAACCACTGACTGGACAGAGGGACTGACCAGGGCTGGTTCTGGACGCAGGGCTGAAGGCCATGTTCCTACACTTCAAAATACTACTCCTCACCTTCAAAGCCCCCCATAGCCTGCCCCCCCCCCCCCCCTACCTGACTGATCTCCTTCTTCCTCACCGCCCCACCCGGTCCTCCTCCACTGCCTCCCTCACTGTCCCGTCATCCAAACGTTGGTGATCAGGCCTTCTCACACACTGAGACTCCCCCACACTCTCCACCTTCAAATCCTGCCTCAAAACCCACCTGTTCTCCCTAGCCTTCAACCTCCCCCAACCTTAACCACCCCCCCCCCCCCCCCCCCCCCCCCTCCAACCTGTTGTGATGTTTGTTACTGTGGCTCTATGTTTCTGTGTATCTCATGCCGTTTCCCCCGTGGTCTTATGTTCCTTTTTGTTTCTTTGTTTTTCTCTGTTTCTCTGCCTACTGTCAGCGACTTCGGGTTCTTGAGAAGCGCTATATACAAATAAAATTAATTATTATTAGGGATGCTCGATATTGGCTTTTTTACCGATACCGATATACCGATATTGTCCAACTCTTAATTTCCGATACCGATATCAACCGATATCAACCGATACCGATATATGCAGGGTTTCCCCCCCAACATTTTTTATAATTTCAGGTAATTAACATTACATATCTCTTGTTGTGGAATTAACACAACATTATGCATACTTTTGACAATAAATAAAATCAGAATTTGTTCTTACTTGCTTGCCTGGGTAAAAAAAGGTTCTAGAAATGTTAAAAAAAATATATATATATATTTTTTTTTTGAAAACAGATACCGATATTTTCCGATATCACATTTTAATGCCGATATCGGCCGATAATATCGGTAGGCCAATAATATCGGACATCCCTAATTATTATTATTATTATTATTATTATTATTATTATTATTATTATTATTATTATTATTATTATTATTATTATTATTATTATGTACACAGTTAGATGAACAGTGACCAGAGGGACTGACCAGGGCTGGTTCTGGATGCAGCGCAGGGCCAGGCTGAAGGCCATGTTCCTACACAGCTCCTCGGAGGAAGCCATCAGTCGCTGGAGGTCGTTCTGGAAACAGAAGAGGTGGTGATCGATACGCTGCATAGAGGAACACGAACACTGTAACACTGTTGTTGCTGCATAGAGGAACACTAACACTGTAACACTGTTGTTGCTGCATAGAGGAACACTAACACTGTAACACTGTTGTTGCTGCATAGAGGAACACTAACACTGTAACACTGTTGTTGCTGCATAGAGGAACACTAACACTGTAACACTGCTGTTGCTGCATAGAGGAACACTGACACTGTAACACTGTTGCTGCATAGAGGAACACTAACACTGTAACACTGTTGTTGCTGCATAGAGGAACACTAACACTGTAACACTGCTGCTGCATAGAGGAACACTAACACTGTAACACTGCTGCTGCTGCCGTGACTCACAATGAAGTACTGGATGATCTCTGGACTCCTCCTGGACCTGTCATCCACCTCCGTCAACACCTCCAGCACATCTAGAGGAGAGGAGGAGAGGAGAGGAGAGGAGAAGGAGGGGAGAAGAGGAGAGGAGATAAGAAGAGAGAGGAGAGGGGAGAGGAAAGGAGAGGAGATAAGAAGAGAGGAGAGGGGAGGGGAGAGGGGAGGAGAGAGGAGAGGAGGAGAGGAGAGGAGAGGAGAGAGGTGAGGGGAGAGGAGAGGAGAGGAGAGGAGAGGAGAGGAGAGGAGAGGAGAGGAGAGGAGAGGAGAGGAGAGGAGAGGAGAGGAGAGGAGGAGAGGAGAGGAGAGGAGAGGAGAGAGAGGAGCGGAGAGGAGAGGAGAGGAGAGGGGAGAGGTGAGGGGAGAGGAGAGGAGGAGGAGAAGAGGAGAGGGGAGAGAGAGGAGGAGGAGGAGGAGAGGAGGGGAGAGAAGAGGAGAAGAGAGGAGAGGAGAGAAAAGAGGAGAATAAAAGAAGAGGAGAGGGAGAAGAAAAGAGGAGAAGAAAATAAAAGAGAAGAGGAGAGAAGAGAAAATAGAAGAGAAGAAGAAGAGAAGAGAGGAGAGGAAAGGAGATAAAAGAGGAGAAGAAAATAAAAGAGAAGAGGGAGAAGAAGAAGAAAAGAGAAGAAAAGAAAAGAGGAGAAGATGAGAGAAGAGAAAAGAGAAGGAGAATAAGGAGGAGAGAAAAGAGAAGAAAAGAGAAGAGAGGAAAAGGAGAAGAAGAAAGAAGAGGAGAAGAGAAGAAAAGAGAAGGAGAAGAGAAAAGAGAAGAGGGAAAATAAGAAGAAAGGAGAAGAAAAGAAGAGAAGAGGAGAAGAAGAGACGAGAAGAGAAGGAGAAGAGAGAAAATAGAAAAGAGGAGAAGAAAAGAAAAGAGAAGAGAGAAAAGGAGAAGAGAAGATAAGAGAAAAGAGAAGAGAAGGAGAGAAGAGAAGATATTCCTTTATTGATCCCCTTGGGGAAATGCGGGCATCATAGCAGCATGGGGGAGGGGGGGGGGGGGGGGTACAGGTGTGGACAGGGTAATAGTAGAAAGACATATATAGGCGATACAATTGTATCTCAATATAAAGATATGAGAAAGATAAACAGTGTAAACAATATAATTAACTCTCAATATAAAAATATGAGAAAAATAAACAGTGGTGGTGGTGAGAGGGTAGAGGAGGTGGTGGTGAGAGGGTAGAGGAGGTGGTGAGAGGGTAGAGGAGGTGGTGAGAGGGTAGAGGAGGTGGTGAGAGGGTAGAGGAGGTGGTGAGAGGGTAGAGGAGGAGGTGGTGAGAGGGTAGAGGAGGAGGTGGTGAGAGGGTAGAGGAGGTGGTGAGAGGGTAGAGGAGGAGGTGAGAGGGTAGAGGAGGTGGTGAGAGGGTAGAGGAGGAGGTGGTGAGAGGGTAGAGGAGGAGGTGAGAGGGTGGAGGAGGTGGTGAGAGGGTAGAGGAGGTGGTGAGAGGGTAGAGGAGGAGGTGAGAGGGTAGAGGAGGTGGTGAGAGGGTAGAGGAGGAGGTGGTGAGAGGGTAGAGGAGGAGGTGAGAGGGTAGAGGAGGTGGTGAGAGGGTAGAGGAGGAGGTGGTGAGAGGGTAGAGGAGGTGGTGAGAGGGTAGAGGAGGTGGTGAGAGGGTAGAGGAGGAGGTGGTGAGAGGGTAGAGGAGGTGGTGAGAGGGTAGAGGAGGTGGTGAGAGGGTAGAGGAGGTGGTGAGAGGGTAGAGGAGGAGGTGGTGAGAGGGTAGAGGAGGTGGTGAGAGGGTAGAGGAGGTGGTGAGAGGGTAGAGGAGGTGGTGAGAGGGTAGAGGAGGTGGTGAGAGGGTAGAGGAGGTGGTGAGAGGGTAGAGGAGGTGGTGAGAGGGTAGAGGAGGTGGTGAGAGGGTAGAGGAGGTGGTGAGAGGGTAGAGGAGGAGGTGAGAGGGTAGAGGAGGTGGTGAGAGGGTAGAGGAGGAGGTGGTGAGAGGGTAGAGGAGGTGGTGAGAGGGTAGAGGAGGTGGTGAGAGGGTAGAGGAGGTGGTGAGAGGGTAGAGGAGGAGGTGGTGAGAGGGTAGAGGAGGTGGTGAGAGGGTAGAGGAGGTGGTGAGAGGGTAGAGGAGGTGGTGAGAGGGTAGAGGAGGTGGTGAGAGGGTAGAGGAGGTGGTGAGAGGGTAGAGGAGGAGGTGAGAGGGTAGAGGAGGTGGTGAGAGGGGGGTAGAGGAGGTGGTGAGAGGGTAGAGGAGGTGGTGAGAGGGTAGAGGAGGAGGAGGTGAGAGGGTAGAGGAGGTGGTGAGAGGGTAGAGGAGGTGGTGAGAGGGTAGAGGTGGTGGTGAGAGGGTAGTGGTGGTGGTGAGAGGGTAGAGGAGGTGGTGAGAGGGTAGAGGAGGAGGTGGTGAGAGGGTAGAGGAGGTGGTGAGAGGGTAGAGGAGGTGGTGAGAGGGTAGAGGAGGTGGTGAGAGGGTAGAGGTGGAGGTGGTGAGAGGGTAGAGGAGGTGGTGAGAGGGTAGAGGAGGAGGTGGTGAGAGGGTAGAGGAGGTGGTGAGAGGGTAGAGGAGGTGGTGAGAGGGTAGAGGAGGTGGTGAGAGGGTAGAGGAGGTGGTGAGAGGGTAGAGGAGGTGGTGAGAGGGTAGAGGAGGTGGTGAGAGGGTAGAGGAGGTGGTGAGAGGGTAGAGGAGGTGGTGAGAGGGTAGAGGAGGTGGTGAGAGGGTAGAGGAGGTGGTGAGAGGGTAGAGGAGGAGGTGGTGAGAGGGTAGAGGAGGTGGTGAGAGGGTAGAGGAGGTGGTGAGAGGGTAGAGGAGGTGGTGAGAGGGTAGAGGAGGTGGTGAGAGGGTAGAGGAGGTGGTGAGAGGGTAGAGGAGGTGGTGAGAGGGTAGAGGTGGTGGTGAGAGGGTAGAGGAGGAGGTGGTGAGAGGGTAGAGGAGGTGGTGAGAGGGTAGAGGAGGTGGTGAGAGGGTAGAGGAGGTGGTGAGAGGGTAGAGGAGGTGGTGAGAGGGTAGAGGAGGAGGTGAGAGGGTAGAGGAGGAGGTGGTGGTGAGAGGGTAGAGGAGGTGGTGAGAGGGTAGAGGAGGTGGTGAGAGGGTAGAGGAGGTGGTGAGAGGGTAGAGGAGGTGGTGAGAGGGTAGAGGAGGTGGTGAGAGGGTAGAGGAGGTGGTGAGAGGGTAGAGGAGGTGGTGAGAGGGTAGAGGAGGTGGTGAGAGGGTAGAGGAGGTGGTGAGAGGGTAGAGGAGGAGGTGAGAGGGTAGAGGAGGTGGTGAGAGGGTAGAGGAGGTGGTGAGAGGGTAGAGGAGGTGGTGAGAGGGTAGAGGAGGTGGTGAGAGGGTAGAGGAGGTGGTGAGAGGGTAGAGGAGGAGGTGGTGAGAGGGTAGAGGAGGTGGTGAGAGGGTAGAGGAGGTGGTGGTGAGAGGGTAGAGGAGGTGGTGAGAGGGTAGAGGAGGTGGTGAGAGGGTAGAGGAGGTGGTGAGAGGGTAGAGGAGGTGGTGAGAGGGTAGAGGAGGTGGTGAGAGGGTAGAGGAGGTGGTGAGAGGGTAGAGGAGGTGGTGAGAGGGTAGAGGAGGAGGTGAGAGGGTAGAGGAGGTGGTGAGAGGGTAGAGGAGGTGGTGAGAGGGTAGAGGAGGTGGTGAGAGGGTAGAGGAGGTGGTGAGAGGGTAGAGGAGGAGGTGGTGAGAGGGTAGAGGAGGTGGTGAGAGGGGGGTAGAGGTGGTGAGAGGGTAGAGGAGGTGGTGGAGAGGGTAGAGGAGGTGGTGAGAGGGTAGAGGAGGAGGTGGTGAGAGGGTAGAGGAGGTGGTGAGAGGGTAGAGGAGGTGGTGAGAGGGTAGAGGAGGTGGTGAGAGGGTAGAGGAGGTGGTGAGAGGGTAGAGGAGGTGGTGAGAGGGTAGAGGAGGTGGTGAGAGGGTAGAGGAGGTGGTGAGAGGGTAGAGGAGGTGGTGAGAGGGTAGAGGAGGAGGTGAGAGGGTAGAGGAGGAGGTGGTGAGAGGGTAGAGGAGGTGGTGAGAGGGTAGAGGAGGTGGTGAGAGGGTAGAGGAGGTGGTGAGAGGGTAGAGGAGGTGGTGAGAGGGTAGAGGAGGTGGTGAGAGGGTAGAGGAGGTGGTGAGAGGGTAGAGGAGGTGGTGAGAGGGTAGAGGTGGAGGTGGTGAGGGGGTAGAGGAGGTGGTGAGAGGGTAGAGGAGGAGGTGGTGAGAGGGTAGAGGAGGAGGTGGTGAGAGGGTAGAGGAGGTGGTGAGAGGGTAGAGGAGGTGGTGAGAGGGTAGAGGAGGTGGTGAGAGGGTAGAGGAGGAGGTGAGAGGGTAGAGGAGGTGGTGAGAGGGTAGAGGAGGTGGTGAGAGGGTAGAGGAGGTGGTGAGAGGGTAGAGGAGGTGGTGAGAGGGTAGAGGAGGAGGTGGTGAGAGGGTAGAGGAGGTGGTGAGAGGGTAGAGGTGGTGGTGAGAGGGTAGAGGAGGTGGTGAGAGGGTAGAGGAGGTGGTGAGAGGGTAGAGGAGGTGGTGAGAGGGTAGAGGTGGTGGTGAGAGGGTAGAGGAGGAGGTGAGAGGGTAGAGGAGGTGGTGAGAGGGTAGAGGAGGTGGTGAGAGAGAGGGTAGAGGAGGTGGTGAGAGGGTAGAGGAGGTGGTGAGAGGGTAGAGGAGGAGGAGGTGAGAGGGTAGAGGAGGTGGTGAGAGGGTAGAGGAGGTGGTGAGAGGGTAGAGGAGGTGGTGAGAGGGTAGAGAGGTTACCTTCCACCGCCTCTCCTCTGGAGATCTTCTTCAGGTACAGGGTCATGTCGCCCGCCGTCAGCGAGGAGACGGACGCCGACATGTTCACCAGCGGCAGAGAGCCGGCCGAGGAGTCGTCTGGAGGAGTGAAGAAGAGCGAGAAGAGAGGTCGTCATCATCACAGCTGTGGTGGCGACGACGTATTCTCCCGCTCGAGAAACAACAAACAAGGGGCTCCGTGAAGCGCGGGCAGCAGAGCGAGAGCGTTAACTTATCATTCTTCCAGTGGTGGAAAGTAAAAGTAAGCGATGTAGTTTGTTTTCTGGGCCGAGCTGAGCCATGCGGGCAGGGTTTAAATACTCCGGCAGGACAAGCGCTTACAACGATGCATTTTTTCTCCCGTGATCGAAGCTGTCTGTGTGCTGTTTACCGTTGGTGGCGGTGGGGGGGGGGGGGTGCATGAGGAGGGTGCATGAGGAGACATAATAACGATAATCTAGCGTTGATTTCAGGAAGATTCGATAATCAGGCGAAAAATGACAACGTGATAACTGGATTTCACTAAAGGGCTATTTTCGTGTCTTTTCCTGTGATTACTCAGAATCACCCAAACTATACTCTTATTCACCACGGTATAAAATGGAAATGTACGGATGAAAAAACAATCTGTTTTTTGCATGTTGACCAGAAGGAACTCACTGACAATCGACAGCGTTATTAGATCCATAGCCATAATATTTCATATATTTTAAGCACTTGCAAACACTGCATTCTCTCCATTGAACAAAGCGCTGGCACACAACGGCACAATGCCCATAGCGCCCTCTGGCGCCCAATGAGTTAATCAGGGCAGCATAACTGGACCACACACCACTTTAACATGACCTATAGAGGTCAATAGATAGACAAACGTCATGTAGAATGTGTACTTTTACTTTAGATACTTAAGTACATTCAATAGCAAATACTTCTCTACTTTTACTTAAGTAGGATTTGAATGGAGGACTTTTAGAGTATTTCTACTTTTACTTAAGTAAAGGAACTGTGTACTGTACTTCTTCCACCACCACTGTATTTTTCATCTTGTTTGTTTATCTGCCGGAATGAAGACGACAAAAGCAAAGTGGGAAGAGAAACAACAAACAAGGTCTCCGTGAAGCACGGGCGTCGTGTGAGTATTAACTTATTATCTTTCATTTTGTTTGTTTATTTTGTCGTCAGGGCCAATAGGAGTAGAGGGTAGAAATATGAAACGGATGAATTGCGTAACTAAGGGGTTTGAAGCCAGAGAGATCATCTGCCCCTCGTCTCCCTGGTTACCTGCGTCCACAACAAGGTAACCACACACCGGGGGGGGCTCCGCACACGATACGCAAACACAGCTGCTGCCAGAGGCTGAGAGGAGGCCCTCCCTCCTGAAGGGAGCGTAGTGGACGCTTCAGCTGTTTGTGAGCTCTCACTGCTCTGTGTAGAAGAAGCCCCACACAGGTGGATCCTGAGATCCTGAGATCCCAAGATCCACAAACAAAGCGGTCCGAGGCTTCCAAAGGTTCCCACAAACATTGCAAAATGAAATTCAAGGACTTTCACATACTTTTCCAAGCACTATTTTTCATTTTAAATGGGCATCCAATTCACTTTTAAATGCGTTTTTTTTGGGGGGGGGGGGTCGGATCCAATATTTATGGCTTAAAACCAATTTCTGACAATTAGTTACACTATAGATAAAAAAATTTATTTATTTCTTGATTCAGAATTTTTTTTATCATGGATGAACAAAACTTTCAATTTGATTTGAATTTCAATTACTTTTTTTAAGCACCTTGTTAAAAAAACTTGGCTGTTTTCAAGGAATTCCAGGCCTTAATAATAATAATAATAATAATAATAATAATAATAATAATAATAATAATAATAATAATAATAATAATAATAATAATAATAATAATAATAAATCAAATGTCTATAGCACCTTTCAGGAGACCCAAGGTCGCTTCACAATCAAGAGGACATGGGAAAGGGGGCAGTAGGAGAGAAATGAGGGCCGGTAAGGGATAATGAACCTAACCTAATCTAAACTAACTAATGGGGTGGTGAAAAGGGTGTGTTTTGAGAGCAGTTTTGAAGTTTTTCTTGAAAAAATAAAATAAAAATCAAGCACTTTAATAACCCTTTCACTGCCACACGACAGCCGGTTGTACAAAATATTTGTACTTATATGGTTATTCAGTGCAAGGGTTTAATTGTGTTCAGCATGGCTGGGGTGCAGCTTCCTTTTTTCGTCCTTATTTGCACTTTGCGTGTGCCCTGTCCTCGTTATGTCTTTCTACATTGACATTCTCATCTCTTGCCAAGAGATCTTTCATCAGGCAATCAACAATCAGGTGCATTAAGATGGTGGCTGGATTGCTGTCATTTGGTCACAAATCTACTTTGTTTAAACAAAGAAAATGAAAAAAAGTGGGCCACGAAAAGACATTAAATGAAGAGACTGCCATCTGTAAGCTTGTGGTCAATGAAATGGATTTCTATTGGTGATTAAAAATAATATCTCTGTATGGAATTACAAAAGAATAAATGTGACAGCTGAAAGTGCTCGACAGGAATAGCTTTCCCTGTTCGAAACTATTTCTAGCTGGCTGCCAATCAATAATCTGCCTGCTTCAAGAAAGGTGATGGCTACAGATGGGGACCATCACCACCGTGGAAAGCAGGGTCTGTACTCTGTCCAAGGAACATCCATCGCACGTGAACCTCCTGAGCCTCCAGAAGTCACGCCTTTTCATTCTTTTGCGTTGCTCTCTGCAGCCTTGTTGGGCCACAAGCAATGATCCTTGCAAGGGGCACTGGAACAAGGCTGCAACAACGACAGCCGGTTAAACCCTTTCACTGTGACACGACAGAAGGTTATAGCCCTTTTACTATCACACAACCGGACGGCGATGCTCCATCATTAGCATCATTAGCTCCGCATTTGCGGAGCTAATGATGCTAATGACGGAGCATCGCCGTCCGGTTGTGTGATAGTAAAAGGGCTAACCTTCTGTCGTCGTGTGGCAGTGAAAAGGGTTCAGCACTTCATCAAGGAGGACCTTGTGGTGCGACCCCCCGACAAACAAAGCGGTCCGAGGTTATAGGCTCCGCTTACCGTCGCCGTCCTCCGAGCCGAGGCCCGAGCTGGAGGTCTTCACGGGGAGGGTGAGTCCAGCCAGCAGGGACTTCAGCTGCACCAGGTCGGGGTTCTCCGCACACAGACCCCTGGGGGGGAGAGAGAAGAAGACAAACAGAGTAGAGTAAATAAAGTTTATTTATATATATAACACTTTTCACAGAGAGAACTCCCCCAAAGTGTTTTACTACATACGGCAGAAATAAAATAAAAAAATAAAAAAGCAAGAACCATTCAAGTGATAAGAGACGGAACAAAAAACTAGGGATGCTCGATATTGGCTTTTTTACCGATACCGATATACCGATATTGTCCAACTCTTAATTTCCGATACCGATATCAACCGATATATGCAGGGTTTCCCCCCCAAAAAATTGAATAATTTCAGGTAATTAACATTACATATCTCTTGTTGTGGAATTAACACAACATTATGCATACTTTTGACAATAAATAAAATCAGAATTTGTTCTTACTTGCTTGCCTGGGTAAATAAAGGTTATAGTAATGTAAAAAAAATAAAAAATTGAAAACCGTTACAGATATTTTACGATATCACATTTTAATGCCGATATCGGCCGATAATATCGGACATCCCTACAAAAAACACAATGCATCACAGAGAGGGAAAAAACAATAGACATATTTTATACCTGGAGGAGAAGTTCAAACATTACCCAAAGGCCTGTTTAAAACAGTAATGTTTTTAACCGATTTAAAAAAAAAATCAACAGACGCTGCAGCTCTTAGGCCACGAGGAGGAAGGGCCTTCCAGAGTCTAGGCGCTGCTACAGACTGAAAGGCTCTGTCACCTCTGGTGATCAACCTGGTGCGCGGAATGACCAAACGGAGTAGAGAACTCGTTTCATTAACCGCAGTGATGGCCGTCAGAAGGGGGGTCCCTGCCTGGGTAGGTGAAGAGTTCGGTAAGGCTGAGAGACGATATGCCGCTTGGAAGAATCGATAAATCGGGACATAATTATCGATAGATATCGCTATTTTTATTAGTATTTAGATTTAATTTTTTTTATTATTATTATTATTTAAACAACAAATGTATGTTTACTTTGCAGCAATTCTTTGTCGTTGCCGCCCTCTTTAGTGTTACAGATTTCCCCCCATTCAAAACCACCACAGTGATCCTCCTCATGTTACAGTCTGGTCTCTGGATGTGATGGAGGAGTGCTGCATGTTGAATGCACGGTGCAGAGTTGCAATTCAACTGAATTGACATGAAATGGGGATGTTTTAACTAAAACATGCCACAAGACCTAGTATTTTAGTATAGTATAAAGTATTTATTTAATAGAAAACAATTTATACATGCAAAAAAATGATGTCACTTATCGATTTCACGCAGTTATCGATAAGTGGTCTCAGCCTTAGAGATTGGTAGGGCAAATCAAATCAAATGTATTATAGCCCGAGATCTTATGGAATAGCCCCCATGGGCTGTACGAGTCAAGAAGAAACATCACAAAAGATAAACTATAAACACCATGAAATCCAAATATGCGACACTCCCAGACTTTCCCCAATGAAGATGAGGAACGACTCACTAAAAACCTAGTGACAGGGGGAAAAAAAGCACCACAGGTGGCGTGGAGGAGAGAAACCTCAGATGGGCTGTTCAAAGGGGGGATCCCCCAACAGGATGTCGGTGATAATATAGTGTTGTGGATGATCGATGGATGGAGAATAGAACAGGCGAATAATTGGTATGAATGTATATATACATGTAATGAAACACACATATATATATATATGAGGGCTGTCAGTTTATCGCGTTAATTAGATTAATTAATTACACAGCAAATTATCACGTTATGAAAATTAACTCAAAATGAATTACATTTAATTTTTTTTTTAATAATCTTTTTCTTTTTATCTCATTCATTCCATAAGAACGTAGAATACACATTTTAAATGGTCCATTTGCATGTTCCTGGTATCTGATTCTAGGGACATCTATGGATCTCAGGGAATGTATTCCCAGTGTCAGAAATATTGTGTCTGTTACTAGGCTTGAGTAAACTGTAATGAACCAAATGAGAATATCAATAAAAAAAATTTTATCTTTGACTGTGAATAACACCATGCAAAAATTTACCAGACAAATTAATAGATGGAAGATGATTAAACAGAAGGTTTTGTAGATACAGTACTGAATTCTGCCATCTGGACACATGCAATTTGAAATATGATTATAGAATATAGAATATCAGGCATAAAATGGTTATGCGATTAAAATGAGATTAATTAGATTAATTAATTACAAATCCTGTAATTAATTAGATAAAAAAATGTAATCGCCTGACAGCACTAATATATACAAGGTAATAATAGTATCTATGGTACATACGATTTCTTTTTTATTATTAAAATAAATAGAGCTAAGGACAAAAAAAAGAAAAAGAAAGCATAGGAAAACTGAGGGAGATGTAGAGTAAAGTTATGAGGACTTCTGCTGTGCGTCAAAGTGTAATGTCTAATGTACTTTTAATACTTATACGTTTCTGCTGAGCCTAGTTTTAAGATAAGATATTCGGGGGAGGGGAGGTACAGGTATGGGAAGGGTAATAGTAGAAAGACATAAATATAGGCAATACAATTACATCTGAATATAAAAATATGAGAAAATATAAACAGTGTAAACAATATAATTAACTCTGAATATAGAAATATGAGAAAAATAAACAGTGTAAACAAAGGTGCAGGTGAGGGTCTGTGTGGGCCTATCGGTTATATTATACATTACAATAAATATGGCAATAAAGAATTTGAATCTGAATGTATACTATGAGTAAACCATGAACTATAAACTGTGACGTACCACCTCACCACCTTGACAGAGTCCACTTTACACTGCAGGACTGCATTCCAAGTAGTATGTCTATTAACCGACTTTAATGTGTTATCCTTGATGATTCTTAAATTCACTTACTTTTATTGTATTGTATTCAAACTCAAATTAAACTAAATAGATGTTGTGCAAAAAGTGACCCAGTCGAGGGTAAAGTTATGCGACCAGCAGCTCTATAGCTTGCCTTGTTGGTTGGTTGGTTGGTTGGTTGGTCCACAACAGTGTCTCCACCTAGAGGCCAGTTCTGGCTCTACAAGGCTGACATTTTGCATGGAGGTCAAGTGTTTCCGTGTGCACGCTCATCTGTACCTTTGTTTACACCGTTTATTTCCCACCTCATATTTTTATATTCAAATGTAATTTTATTGCCTATATTTATGTCTTTCTGCCATTACCCTACACATACCTGTACCCCCCCCCTCCCCCAGGCTGCTATGATGCCTGAATTTCCCCCAAAGGGGATCAATAAAGGAATATCTTATCTTATACGCTGTGACAGCTATAGCGGGTTAGTGTTTGTTACTTCCACAGGTGTTTCCAAAATCAAAAACAGCAGCTCTTGTTGCATTAATACACTTACTGTAGGATGGGTATTAATACACTTACTGTAGGATGGGCATTAATACACTTACTGTAGGATGGGCATTAATACACTTACTGTAGGATGGGCATTAATACACTTACTGTAGGATGGGGATTAATACACTTACTGTAGGATGGGCATTAATACACTTACTGTAGGATGGGTATTAATACACTTACTGTAGGATGGGTATTAATACACTTACTGTAGGATGGGCATTAATACACTTACTGTAGGATGGGCATTAATACACTTACTGTAGGATGGGCATTAATACACTTACTGTAGGATGGGGATTAATACACTTACTGTAGGATGGGCATTAATACACTTACTGTAGGATGGGCATTAATACACTTACTGTAGGATGGGCATTAATACACTTACTGTAGGATGGGTATTAATACACTTACTGTAGGATGGGCATTAATACACTTACTGTAGGATGGGCATTAATACACTTACTGTAGGATGGGCATTAATACACTTACTGTAGGATGGGCATTAATACACTTACTGTAGGATGGGGATTAATACACTTACTGTAGGATGGGCATTAATACACTTACTGTAGGATGGGCATTAATACACTTACTGTAGGATGGGCATTAATACACTTACTGTAGGATGGGTATTAATACACTTACTGTAGGATGGGTATTAATACACTTACTGTAGGATGGGTATTAATACACTTACTGGGCATTAATACACTTACTGTAGGATGGGGATTTATAAACTTACTGTAGGATGGGGATTAATAAACTTACTGTAGGATGGGCATTAATACACTTACTGTAGGATGGGCATTAATACACTTACTGTAGGATGGGTATTAATACACTTACTGTAGGATGGGCATTAATAAACTTACTGTAGGATGGGGATTAATAAACTTACTGTAGGATGGGGATTAATAAACTTACTGTAGGATGGGTATTAATACACTTACTGTAGGATGTTTTGCATTAATACACTTACTGTAGGATGGGCATTAATAAACTTACTGTAGGATGGGCATTAATACACTTACTGTAGGATGGGCATTAATACACTTACTGTATAATACACTTACTGTAGGATGGGCATTAATACACTTACTGTAGGATGGGCATTAATACACTTACTGTAGGATGTCAGAGTGCTTCTGCAGATAGGGGATGGCCGCTGCTGCATCATGGGTAATGTACTTCTGGGTAAACTGCAGGAACTTATTGATGAAGACCAGCGGAGAACGGGTTCTCTGGAAGCTCTGTGAGGAACATGTGGTGCAAACATCAGTCAAGCGGTTATTTTAGAACCCAGAAGTTCAGTCAAGCGGTTATTTTAGAACACAGAACTTCAGTCAAGCGGTTATTTTAGAACACAGAACTTCAGTCAAGCGGTTATCTTAGAACCCAGAAGTTCAGTCAAGCGGTTATTTTAGAACACAGAACTTCAGTCAAGCGGTTATTTTAGAACACATAACTTCAGTCAGGCTGTTATTTTAGAACACAGAACTTCAGTCAAGCGGTTATTTTAGAACAGAGAACTTAGTTTGACAAACAGTCGGATGAAAGAAGAAAATAAACCTTGATTTGAACCAACACTCACCCGTAACATTCACTTTAGACCATTTTAAACACTTTTAACGCACCATATTTTATCTATGTATTACTAAAAGATTTGCACTACATCCATACCTTTAGGTTAGCATTTTTGTACCTCATTGCTTGCATTTTGTACTTCATTTTGTACTTTAGCTTGTACTTTTGTTCATATATTGTATATTTTGTATAGTTTTTTGAACTTTATTCTTTTTACTGTATGAAGCACATTGTCAGGAGGCTCATACAGAACCAAGCATTTCACTGTAAAGTACCTTACATCCGTGACAAATACAACTAAACTTGAGCGAGTGTGTGACTCCGCACCTGAAGGACCTTCATGAAGGAGAGCAGGCAGTCCTGCAGCGCCCTCTGGTGGTCGCTGTGGAACACCAGCGGCTGCAGCAGCTCCAGGATGGCCAGCGTGTTGTTGAAGAAGGTCAGGTGGTTCTGCTGCCGGAACTCCTGGAAGTTCAGGTGGATGCGGCCGTGGAGCAGCCCCGAGATCATGGGCAGGTGTCTGGGAGGAGGAACAGGGGAGTGAGTAGGGTCAGTGGAGCAGCCCCGAGATCATGGGCAGGTGTCTGGGAGGAGGAACAGGGGAGTGAGTAGGGTCAGTGGAGCAGCCCCGAGATCATGGGCAGGTGTCTGGGAGGAGGAACAGGGGAGTGAGTAGGGTCAGTGGAGCAGCCCCGAGATCATGGGCAGGTGTCTGGGAGGAGGAACAGGGGAGTGAGTAGGGTCAGTGGAGCAGCCAGAGATCATGGGCAGGTGTCTGGGAGGAGGAACAGGGGAGTGAGTAGGGTCAGTGGAGCAGCCAGAGATCATGGGCAGGTGTCTGGGAGGAGGAACAGGGGAGTGAGTAGGGTCAGTGGAGCAGCCCCGAGATCATGGGCAGGTGTCTGGGAGGAGGAACAGGGGAGTGAGTAGGGTCAGTGGAGCAGCCAGAGATCATGGGCAGGTGTCTGGGAGGAGGAACAGGGGAGTGAGTAGGGTCAGTGGAGCAGCCAGAGATCATGGGCAGGTGTCTGGGAGGAGGAACAGGGGAGTGAGTAGGGTCAGTGGAGCAGCCCCGAGATCATGGGCAGGTGTCTGGGAGGAGGAACAGGGGAGTGAGTAGGGTCAGTGGAGCAGCCCCGAGATCATGGGCAGGTGTCTGGGAGGAGGAACAGGGGAGTGAGTAGGGTCAGTGGAGCAGCCAGAGATCATGGGCAGGTGTCTGGGAGGGGGTAACAAGGCGGCAGGCGGTCACAGCACCATAGAACTCATAGAATAAAGGCCATTCCCATTCAGATCAGATAGGTCTTTATTGCCAAGTAGTTTTACACATACAAGGAATTTGATTTGGTTGTTTGGTGCAACATTAACGGACAGACAATTATGGTTAAATAAAAAGGTGGAATACAATTAAATGGAATATAAACTAAATTAACATAGAAGCACAATGGAATATAATTAAAAAAATGTAAATAGGAATAGACCAGGGCTGCACAATTGTGCATGATGTGGTCAACTATATACACTAATTAAGAATAAAAATAACAATACAGTGGGATGGAATATTTAGCAGGGCTGTGCAATTGAGCAGTAATGTGCAACAAGTATGAACAGTGAAGTGTTTTGAGTGTATATATACAAATTATAGTCCAGTGCATTCCTGAAGGGTTATTTGACTGCTACACCTTTCATTCTATGACAAAAAACTGTATCTATATCTGTACATATCTCTTACCTACTCTTACTAGTTACACTGCTGGCCAGTATGACTTACTACCATAGTGTCTTTATACCTGTATCACTGTACATATTAATACTATATCTATATCTGTACATATCTCTTACCTACTCTTACTAGTTACACTGCTGGCCAGTATGACTTACTACCATAGTGTCTTTATACCTGTATCACTGTACATATTAATACTATATCTGTACATATCCCTTACCTCCTCTTACTAGTTACACTGCTGGCCAGTATGACTTACCATAGTGTCTTTATACCTGTATCACTGTACATATTATTACTACAACTCTGTATATACACATCTGATTAGCACTACTGTATTACTCAGTCGTACTAATGTATATATTTTATACCTAGTTTAATCACCTGTACATTGTAGATTACTGTTGCACTTTACTGTTACATTTGCACTCTGGTTGGATGCCAAACCTCTTTTCGTTGTACTGTACTTGTGCTGCATGATGACAATTAGGGATGCTCGATATTGGCTTTTTTACCGATATACCGATATTGTCCAACTCTTAATTTCCGATACCGATATCAACCGATACCGATATATGCAGGGTCTATAATTTCAGGTAATTAACATTACACATCAAAATTGCTTGTCTGGGTAAATAAAGGTTAAATAAATGTAAAAAAAAAAGAATATCGGCCGATAATATCGGACATCCCTAATTTTTTATCTGATCTAGTGCTGGGATCAGGTTAAATTGCTTGCAGCCGGCTGACCTGAGCAGCAGGACCGGGTGGGACACGGCCAGCTTCCTGCAGGCCAGGTTGGCGTCAGACATGCGGTTCTCAGCAGACTTGGAGTCTCCCGTCTCAGCCAGCAAGGTGACCAGGCGGTGGACCATGACGTCCAGCTGAGAGGGAGGGAGGGAGGGAGAGGGAGAGGGGGGGAGAGGGAGATAGAGAGAGGGAGAGGGGGGGGGAGAGAGAGAGAGGAGACAATACAATTATTTACCAACACCATCATCCTGAAAATCACTGAAGTAGTTTACATTTAGTTATTTAGCTGAACGCTTTTATCCAAAGCAACGTACAAGTTCTGTACAACAACAAGTCAGCAGGAAGGAAGGGTACAACTCTGGCAGCTAAGGGTCAGTGAGATCGCTCGTCAAACAGTGTCTAACTCGAGTGCTACATTGTTTATTTTAGTTAATTAGTTTATTTTAAATTACAGGCCAGATGATCTGTCCCAGCAGTGTGAGTAAATAAATGTTAAATGGTACTAATTTAGCTATTATTATTTATGTATTTTTATTATCCTTTTGTTACGTTTTTTTTGTGTGTAAAGCACTTTGAGCTGCAACCTGTATGAATGGTGCTAAGTAGGGATGCTCGATATTGGCTTTTTTACCGATACCGATATAGTCCAACTCTTAATTTCCGATACCGATATATGCAGGGTTTCCCCCCCAAAAAATCTGAATAATTTCAGGTAATTAACATTACATATCTCTTGTCGTGGAATTAACACAACATTATGCATACTTTTGACAATAAATAAAATCAGAATTTGTTCTTACTTGCTTGCCTGGGTAAATAAAGGTTATAGAAATGTAAAAAAAAAAAAAAAAAAAATATATATATATATATTTTCTTTTTGAAAACCGATACCAATATTTTCCTATATCACATTTTAATGCCGATATCGGCCGGTAATATCGGACATCCCTAGTGCTGAGTATAAATAGAGCTCACCTTGCAGGTGCTCCCGGCCGCGGCGCCCCCGCTGCTCAGGGTGGAGTCAGGCAGGGTCACGTGCTGGATGACCTCTGGGAAGTGCAGGTAGATCTGGAGCAGCAGGTGCTGGCAGCGCTTACTCATCGCACTGAGGACAGAACCAGAACCAGAACCAGAACCAGTGTTTACTCATCGCACTGAGGACAGAACCAGAACCAGAACCAGTGTTTACTCATCGCACTGAGGACAGAACCAGAACCAGAACCAGTGTTTACTCATCGCACTGAGGACAGAGAACAGAACCAGAACCAGTGTTTACTCATCGCACTGAGGACAGAACCAGAACCAGAACCAGTGTTTACTCATCGCACTGAGGACAGAACCAGAACCAGAACCAGTGTTTACTCATCGCACTGAGGACAGAGAACAGAACCAGAACCAGTGTTTACTCATCGCACTGAGGACAGAACCAGAACCAGAACCAGTGTTTACTCATCGCACTGAGGACAGAACCAGAACCAGAACCAGTGTTTACTCATCGCACTGAGGACAGAACCAGAACCAGAACCAGTGCTTACTCATCGCACTGAGGACAGAACCAGAACCAGAACCAGTGTTTACTCATCGCACTGAGGACAGAACCAGAACCAGAACCAGTGTTTACTCATCGCACTGAGGACAGAACCAGAACCAGAACCAGTGTTTACTCATCGCACTGAGGACAGAACCAGAACCAGAACCAGTGTTTACTCATCGCACTGAGGACAGAACCAGAACCAGAACCAGTGTTTACTCATCGCACTGAGGACAGAACCAGAACCAGAACCAGTGTTTACTCATCGCACTGAGGACAGAACCAGAACCAGAACCAGTGTTTACTCATCGCACTGAGGACAGAACCAGAACCAGAACCAGTGTTTACTCATCGCACTGAGGACAGAACCAGAACCAGTGTTTACTCATCGCACTGAGGACAGAACCAGAACCAGAACCAGTGTTTACTCATCGCACTGAGGACAGAGGACAGAACCAGTGTTTACTCATCGCACTGAGGACAGAGAACAGAACCAGAACCAGTGTTTACTCATCGCACTGAGGACAGAACCAGAACCAGAACCAGTGTTTACTCATCGCACTGAGGACAGAGGACAGAACCAGTGTTTACTCATCGCACTGAGGACAGAGAACAGAACCAGAACCAGTGTTTACTCATCGCACTGAGGACAGAGAACAGAACCAGTGTTTACTCATCGCACTGAGGACAGAGGACAGAACCAGAAAGGTCTTTATTGCCAAGCAGTTTTCACATACAAAGGAATTCAGATTTGGTCGTTTTTCGGGGTGTGACAAATATGAACTAAATTACCGGTAAGATAGAAGCACAATAGAATAGAATAGAAGTAGTGATGCACCGATGTGAAAATTGTGGCCGATACCGATAACCGATATTTACCGATGTTAGATATCTCTGTATAGAAAACACTTTTTTATGATAATCAAATAAAGAGCTATTTTCCAAAAATGCATAATTATTTTACTTTTGTAACTTATTTTCAGAAATGACTGATATCTTGAAACTATTTAAGGCCAAAACATGTCACATCGGCGGCCGATATATCGTGCATCACTAGAAGTATGAAACAAAAATAGGCCAGGGCTGGTCTGTACAACTGTAAAAAATAAAAAGGTGGAAGACATGCAGCACCGCGGACGGTCCGAGACGACACCCTGGACCCCCGGGGACACACCCCGAAAGCCGCAGCGAGCCCCCCCCCCCCCCCCCCCCCCCGAGCAAGGAATCCCCAAAACGCCGGCGAACCGAGGGAGCCCAACGATGAAAACCAACCAAAATCCACCAAAGCGCACGCAAGAGACCAGCAGCCCTGAATATAGTACAACTATAAGTAAAAATAAAGATTTAATAGGAAATAGGCAAGGGCTGTACAACTAATCGAATATAATGCATGGAGCCTTATATGGGTGAGACCACACCGATGAGGAGGGGAGACCACACAGATGAGGAGGTGAGACCACACAGATGAGGAGGGGAGACCACACCGATGAGGAGGTGAGACCACACCGATGAGGAGGGGAGACCACACAGATGAGGAGGTGAGACCACACCGATGAGGAGGGGAGACCACACCGATGAGGAGGGGAGACCACACAGATGAGGAGGTGAGACCACACAGATGAGGAGGTGAGACCACACAGATGAGGAGGTGAGACCACACAGATGAGGAGGTGAGACCACACAGATGAGGAGGTGAGACCACACAGATGAGGAGGGGAGACCACACAGATGAGGAGGTGAGACCACACAGATGAGGAGGGGAGACCACACAGATGAGGAGGTGAGACCACACAGATGAGGAGGGGAGACCACACAGATGAGGAGGGGAGACCACACCGATGAGGAGGGGAGACCACACCGATGAGGAGGGGAGACCACACAGATGAGGAGGGGAGACCACACAGAGAGGAGGTGAGACCACACAGATGAGGAGGTGAGACCACACCGATGAGGAGGTGAGACCACACAGATGAGGAGGTGAGACCACACCGATGAGGAGGGGAGACCACACGGATGAGGAGGTGAGACCACACCGATGAGGAGGGGAGACAACACGGATGAGGAGGTGAGACCACACAGATGAGGAGGGGAGACCACACCGATGAGGAGGGGAGACCACACCGATGAGGAGGGGAGACCACACAGATGAGGGGAGACCACACAGATGAGGAGGGGAGACCACACAGTGAGGAGGTGAGACCACACAGTGAGGAGGTGAGACCACACAGTGAGGAGGTGAGACCACACAGATGAGGAGGTGAGACCACACAGATGAGGAGGTGAGACCACACAGTGAGGAGGTGAGACCACACAGATGAGGAGGTGAGACCACACAGATGAGGAGGTGAGACCACACAGATGAGGGGAGACCACACAGATGAGGTGAGACCACACAGATGAGGAGGTGAGACCACACAGATGAGGAGGGGAGACCACACAGATGAGGAGGGGAGACCACACAGAGAGGAGGTGAGACCACACAGATGAGGAGGTGAGACCACACCGATGAGGAGGTGAGACCACACAGAGAGGAGGTGAGACCACACAGATGAGGAGGTGAGACCACACCGATGAGGAGGTGAGACCACACAGATGAGGAGGTGAGACCACACCGATGAGGAGGGGAGACCACACGGATGAGGAGGTGAGACCACACCGATGAGGAGGGGAGACCACACGGATGAGGAGGTGAGACCACACAGATGAGGAGGGGAGACCACACCGATGAGGAGGGGAGACCACACCGATGAGGAGGGGAGACCACACAGATGAGGAGGGGAGACCACACAGATGAGGAGGGGAGACCACACAGTGAGGAGGTGAGACCACACAGTGAGGAGGTGAGACCACACAGTGAGGAGGTGAGACCACACAGATGAGGAGGTGAGACCACACAGTGAGGAGGTGAGACCACACCGATGAGGAGGTGAGACCACACAGATGAGGAGGTGAGACCACACCGATGAGGAGGTGAGACCACACCGATGAGGAGGTGAGACCACACAGATGAGGAGGTGAGACCACACAGATGAGGAGGTGAGACCACACAGATGAGGAGGTGAGACCACACAGATGAGGTGAGACCACAGATGAGGAGGGGAGACCACACAGATGAGGAGGTGAGACCACACAGTGAGGAGGGGAGACCACACAGTGAGGAGGGGAGACCACACAGATGAGGAGGTGAGACCACACCGATGAGGAGGTGAGACCACACAGATGAGGAGGTGAGACCACACCGATGAGGAGGTGAGACCACACAGTGAGGAGGTGAGACCACACAGATGAGGAGGTGAGACCACACAGTGAGGAGGTGAGACCACACCGATGAGGAGGTGAGACCACACAGATGAGGAGGGGAGACCACACAGATGAGGAGGGGAGACCACACCGATGAGGAGGTGAGACCACACAGATGAGGAGGTGAGACCACACAGATGAGGAGGTGAGACCACACAGATGAGGAGGTGAGACCACACAGATGAGGAGGTGAGACCACACCGATGAGGAGGTGAGACCACACCGATGAGGAGGTGAGACCACACAGTGAGGAGGGGAGACCACACAGTGAGGAGGTGAGACCACACAGATGAGGAGGTGAGACCACACAGATGAGGAGGGGAGACCACACAGATGAGGAGGGGAGACTACACCGATGAGGAGGTGAGACCACACAGATGAGGAGGTGAGACCACACAGATGAGGAGGTGAGACCACACAGATGAGGAGGTGAGACCACACAGTGAGGAGGTGAGACCACACAGATGAGGAGGTGAGACCACACAGTGAGGAGGTGAGACCACACAGTGAGGAGGTGAGACCACACAGTGAGGAGGTGAGACCACACCGATGAGGAGGGGAGACCACACTGATGAGGGGAGACCACACAGATGAGGAGGGGAGACCACACCGATGAGGAGGGGAGACCACACCGATGAGGTGAGACCACACAGATGAGGAGGGGAGACCACACCGATGAGGAGGGGAGACCACACCGATGAGGAGGGGAGACCACACCGATGAGGAGGGGAGACCACACCGATGAGGAGGGGAGACCACACAGATGAGGAGGGGAGACTAAGCTATTGTCCCTCTCGTTTCTGGCCACAGGGAACGGTAGTCAACGTTCATGGGATGTTCACCAAATCCTCTTTACCGGCCGGGAGCACTGCCGGCAAAAAAAAAACAGCGTCCGCTCTCCGCGGCCGGCTGCGCATCAGACACGACGGGGATGACCTTGACCGGGAATAAAGACCGACTAGTCGCTCCTCAATAGTCCGTGTGTTAAATGAAATAAACAGCGGCTTATCAGTCCCTGTCTGAGCTTTTTCTCGACAAGAATGCCCGAGCGCATAATCAAGTGTTTATTCTCTCCACACACAAGGCCAGACCCTCACTTTTTAAGACGGTTTTTATCCAACGGCTTTTTCCCGCGGCGGCCATTTTGACCAGACGGCTTAGCAGCTCTACTTAAAAAATATTGTAATTCCAAAGCTAATTTCGCTCGACCTTGGCTCAAAGTTTCCTCATTAAAGTAGGTTTAATAACCGCAGACATATTCATGAAAGGAGATATCGCCTGCTGCCACAAAAAAAAAGGGGGAAGTTGCACCCTGATCTCTTGACAGCTAAGTCAGGGGCAGGAATCCACAACACAGGGTCGAGTTTAGAGCGTCCGCATTAATCCGCCCGGCTTCATTATAAACACGCTGAGCTCTTAAAGAGATCACAGCGCGGACGGCTTCCGCTGCCGCTCTTCATTTCACACCAATAGACCTCGTTACGGAGCTCTCCCTGGTCCGCGGCAGACGGGAGGAAGTGGGAGAAGAAGTTCATCTTGTTGCTCCGAGAGGAGGAGGGGGAACCTGGCGCCAGTTTATCACAACAGCCGGTCCTTGACGACGGACCGTGTTCGGTACTTCGGCTAATTAGAAAAAAGATTTTGTCCAACTCGATGACCCGTGAGCCCTCTTTGGGGAACCTTACGGGACAGAATACACAGAGTGTGTGGCGTCTGTGACTGTGGGAGGACCGGATTGAGGGGATCGTGAGAGAGAAGGTGTAGAAATAAAAGGTGGGAAGATAATTGAATAGAGGCTGAGGTGTGACGGTGCCCGTCCAGGACTAGCTCTTCTATCGGGGGCTGGGGTCGTGGTTAAGACCCCCGCATCTGGAGCCACAAGTAAACCTGCTGGCTTAGGTTTGAATCAGAACCAGAACCTCCTGTCCCGTCTTGCTCCGAGCCTGACAACTATCTCAATGTTAAAAAAATTATTATAAAGTAGGGATGGGAAAAACTCACAAAATTACTAGGGGTGTAAAGGTACACGTATCCGTACCAAACCGTTTCAGTACTGGACCTAAGGTTCAGTGCGGCTGTGTACCGAACGAATACAACGGTACGTTAACCACTAACGAACGCACACGTGCAGAACTTTATTTTGCGTGCAGAATTGAATTCAAAACTAGATTATTAATTTCAATATAGAATATTCGTTGACAGCCCTACAAGTACAATTAGTTACTGCACACGACCGGACTACATCACCCCTGAGTGGAACATGGAAAGCCAAACTGTCCCCCACTGTACCGAAAACCCGCACCGAACCGTGACTTCAAAACCGAGGTACGTACCGAACCGTGGTTTTTGTGTACCGTTACACCCCTAAAAATTACTATTCGAAAGTTACTGGGAACTATTTGAATACTAATAGAAAATCACCCACCTCCCTCAACAATTCGTTTTTACTTAATTGTGAACATGAGATAATCAAACAAGCGAGCTGGCCGGCTGCTGTCACTGCCAACAACAGCTAGATATGTGCGATTCACAGCAGGCTAACTTATATCCAGGAACAAAAGCATTCATTCTGAAAGTTACAACGTTGAAATGCTTGAAATGTCTGAGCTTCCACGTTAACGTTGTATGGTTTTGTTTTGACCAAATAGAGAACGTGAGATCATCCAAAAACGCGAGCTAGCCGGCTGCCGTCATTGACAACAGCTAACGCTAAGCGGACCAGGCTAGCGCGTATTTCCGGGAACAAAAGCATTCATTCTGAAATGTGTGAACTTAGTGAAACAGCACGGCAAACGTACAAAACGTTGCTGCTACCATGTAACATCTTTCTTTCTTCATCTTTCGAGTTTTCAGTTCTCCCAGCTGTTAACAGACTGTCACGCTACCTGGCTCGCCAGCTACCTGTACCCAGCATGCTGTTCAGCGGTGTAACAGTTAGTTTCAAGTTTCTTTAATAGTTGTCATACAGAAGTACAGAATACTTTTATACAAAATGCTTCTTACTGTTACGCTCCAGAGACTGTGCTAGACAAGATAGTATGAAATAAAATAGTATAGCATGTAAAATAGAAGTAAAAAAAAAAGTCAGTGTTCAGTATAGACATATGTACAATGTTCGATGCAGAATAGAAGTAACTGAGTTACCATACAATATACAATATACTATGCAATGTACTAATATACAATACTATATAGTGCAGCAGAAATGGGATGAGGTACAATTTAGGTACAGTTTACAGTAGGTGTACGAGTTGTAGTGCAAATCCTTTACCAATAAATATAAAGTGTGTTTAGGTGATCTAAAGTGTGGAGAGTGGGTGCTGCAGTGTGTTGTTTAAGTTAATAGGGTGCCCTCTCAATACGATACACAGTGTAGTTCCCGGTAAAAACAAGGGGAAATAAAAAAAACATATTATTTGCAGAAAACTATTCGATTTCTATCATTTAACAACTATTTGAATATTCTAAAATCGATGCCCGCCCCCCCTCGCGTAAATGAAGCGGACCGCCGCTGCTCAAAAATACACAAAACAACAGAGAAACCTTCAACATGAATCCTATCATCAGCCGCTGAAGGTACCTGTCTCCCCACTTCTTGGTGCAGTTGATGAGGTACTCGGACACCTTCTTGATGTTCTCCAGGTCCCCGTTGCAGCTGGACTGGAGCAGAGGCAGCCGGGCCTGGATGAGGGAGCAGGACGCCTGGTCCAGGGTGCTCTTGCCCCCCTGCTGCGGCGAGGAGTCGCGCCCGCTGAGCTCCGACTCTGAGAGGATCAGGTCCACCAGGCTGAGCAGCTCCTCGGGGCTCAGGAGCAGGACGAACTTCTCCGTTTTCTTCTGGGGACGGACGGGAGGGGGGGGGGGGGGGGGGGAGACATGTGCAGGGATTAAAGCAAAAAAAAATCTCCTGACTGAACTTTTTTTCTGGCCAAGTCATATTCTTATTTTAACCTCTACTGTATTTTTTTTTAATAGTGTTAGCGTTTTAAGGGAGCCTACTTGTAGAGCGAGCCTACTGTCCTGACTGTGACTATAGACCCTACTGTTGTGTGCTGGAGAGCGTGAATGCAAGTCTTGTGGCTAGCTTCTGATTGATGGCGAGCTAGCACCCCTCCCCACTTTGAACCATGAACTAAACGGCTTGTTATCATACAAACAAGGGACTAAACACGTTTCGCAATTATGCCACAACAACAATGGACAGTCTCCTCCCCACCGTTTGTATATATTTATTTACCACCCACTCACTCACCCCCTCCTAATGTACAGTCTCCTCCTCATCATATGTATATATTTACTGTTAGGATCTCTGGGTAACAGTACTGTATATTTGCATATCGTATATGTGACTAAATGTAACAGTACTATTACTATATACCTGTAAGGCATGTATGTCCCTATGTCATAAATGTCATGTATGTTGTGTATGTCATAAATGTCACTATGAATTGAAAATGGGGGACCCTGATGATGTAAACAAGACAAACGCCTTTCTCTGGTCTACATCCCCTTAACAATTGTGTGTATTGCTACTGGATTTACAAGATCCAGAGTGAATGAATGAATGAAAACTTTATTTAATACACGAGACCCTCTTATTGGGACCAAGTAAGGTTGTCGATAATCCAATGTATAGTTACAACCCCCCCCCCATCCCACCCAACCACATCCAATGTACAGTTTCTTCGTCAAATGTATATACTCTTTTTAGACTATTTTTGTATCACAAACAATAGGCTACTGTATTTGTAAATCTGGTATGTCATAAATGTATAGATGTAGCAGTATTGTCTATCTGTATGTCATGTGTGTCATATATGTTATGATGAACTGAAAATGGGGGACCCTGATGTAAACAAGACGAAAGTCTTTCTCTGGTCTGCATCCCCTTAACAATTGTGTGTATTGAGCTGTACTGTACCCATTCTGCAATCTGTTAATAACAATCAATCAATATTTAACAGATTGCAGAATGGGTACAATACAGTACAGCTCAATACACACAATTGTTAAGGGGATGCAGACCAGAGAAAGACGTTCGTCTTGTTTACATCAGGGTCCCCCGTTTTCAATTCATAGTGACATACATGACATACAGGTATATAGTAATGTTACATTTGTGACATATATGATATGCAAATATACAGTACTGTTACCCAGAGATCTCCCGGACAAATGGGAGAAAGACGTTTATTGAGCTTAAAAACAATTGATAACGCAAATAACGTTCTGATTAACAAAGTCATTCGTTTTGTGGCATTAACGTTATCTAGATTTATCAACATTCATACATTTATCAGAAAGCGAGCGGCGCAAGCACACACACGAAACACCACCAACAACAACAACAACGACAACAACACACTGCTTGTCGCGTAAATAACGTTCTGATTAACAAAAGGCATTCGTTTTGTGGCATTCACGTTACCTAGATGTATCAATAGCAATAGTAATATATATGTTTCTTTAGACTAGAATAAGTCAAATGAACTTACGGTCTCGTAAAAGTTGCCGCATGTTGTTGATGAGTCAAGTTTACTCGCGAGTAGAGCTAGACGCTAGAGAGTCTCAAAATGGGCGCTTCCCATTGGTGCTGAGCACAGCGGAGGCGGGTGAAAGGGCTGTAAACTCAGAACAATCTCGCCTTCTGGTTGGTTGCATTTGCCTGAGAATTTGCCGATTGCTCGCAAATGACTGTTTGGTGCGGCCGCGGTAGGGGGAAAAAGGATATTTGACGCCTCTGATTGGCTCAGGTTAAAATCCGTCACGACTCCGAATCAAATGACGGAATCTCCAAATCAAATGGACGGATATCCGTCCCAAGACGGAACGCTTTAATGCCTGGACATGTGTCAGGTGATCTACTGGGTGGTGGGTGGGATCTACTGGGTGGCACACTCGATGTGACTGCGAAATGAGGGAAACCTCGTCGCCTTTTCGAGTTTAAATAAAGGTTTGAAATGAAAGTTAAATGAAATTAAACTAATTGTAGAGATATTAACGACTCACTAAAAAGTTAGAAATGTAATATGAGCAAGACTAGAATGGACTTCCTACAGGTTACCTACCCCAGACGGTGATTATAGTGACAGTTTGGACTTATGGACTTATGTGTTTCTACTGTGTGGACTTCTCTCGCTCCAGACTAAGTTTTCCAAAATATTTGAGATATTAACTTACTTAAAATCTAGAGTTAGAAACGTAATATGAGCAAGAGAGAGATATAGGAAAATGCACTTCAGAGTGTGACTGGACTTTATGTCCCCAGGTGTCAGCTCCTACCTGTGGGGTCTTGTGGTCGCGGCCCTGCTGCCAGACACAGACTTTATGTCCCAGGTGTCAGCTCCTACCTGTGGGGTCTTCTGGTCGCGGCCCTGCTGCCAGATACAGACTTTATGTCCAGGTGTCAACTCCTAATGTTATATACATTAGAGTGTGTTCACCTGGTAGAGACACATAAACGAAAACGAACGCAAAAAAACGAATGCAAAAAAACGAACTCTAAAAAAAACTAACTAAAACGAAAACGAATGAAAAAAAAGCGAACGGGAAAAGAAACGAACGGAAAAAAACAAACGCAAAAAAAAATGAACGAACTAAAACTAAAACAAACTAAAACTAAAACGAACAGGGGAGCTCCAGTAGCTCACCACGTACCGCGAGTGCTATTTCAGCGCCGTGGACAACCGTGCTCGTCACGGATCTGGGGCTGAGCGAGTTCGAATCCCGGACGGCAGCCGTGCTTTTCCCAGAGTGTCTTCCCCCCCATCTGAACCCTTTCAGCCTGCTTCTGTCGGTCGAACTTGACCAAGTATGAATGCGATGAAAAAGCGATAAACTCTAAAAAACGCTAAAAAGAACCAGCTGACTGGTCAAAGTAAAAAAAAAAAAAACTAAAACGAACGAAAAAACGAACGCAAAAAAAACGAACGAACTAAAACAAAAACGAACTAAAACGAAAACGAACGGGAAAAAAACTAACTGGGGAAAAAAACGAAAAAAAAACAAACGCAAAAAAAAGAATGAAAAAAAGAACACAAAAAAAACGTACAAACTAAAACGAAAACGAATGAAAAAAAAGCGAACAGGAAAAGAAACGAACGGAAAAAAACAAACGCAAAAAAAATTTACGAACTAAAACGAACGCAAAAAAAACAAACGAACTAAAACAAAAACGAACTAAAACGAAAAAAAACGAACGGGGGAAAAAAACGAAAAAAACGAACGCAAAAAAACGAACGCAAAAAAAACGTACGAACTAAAACGAAAACGAACAAAAGCGAAAAGGAACGGAAAAAAAACAAACGCAAAAAACAAAGGGAACTAAAACTAAAACGAACGAAAAAAAAACGCACGCAAAAAAAACGAACAAACAAACGAAAATGAACGAAAAAAATACGAAAAAAAAGAAAGAGAAAAAAAACGAACAAACTAAAACAAAAACGACCATCTGGAGCCCTGCTGCCAGACACAGACTTTATGTCCCCAGGTGTCAGCTCCTACCTGTGGGGTCTTGTGGTCGCGGCCCTGCTGCCAGACACAGACTTTATGTCCCCAGGTGTCAGCTCCTACCTGTGGGGTCTTCTGGTCGCGGCCCTGCTGCCAGACACAGACTTTATGTCCCCAGGTGTCAGCTCCTACCTGTGGGGTCTTCTGGTCGCGGCCCTGCTGCCAGACACAGACTTTATGTCCCCAGGTGTCAGCTCCTACCTGTGGGGTCTTCTGGTCGCGGCCCTGCCAGATGCGGGGGATGTGACTGCAGGCCCACAGGAAGTCCAGCGCTGATGTGGGGTCCAGTCTGAGACACACGAGCACCACTTTACACATCTGCTGCGCATAACTTTATAACACTTTAACTTTATAACACTTAACACATCTGCTGCGCACAACTTTATAACACTTTAACTTTATAACACTTAACACATCTGCTGCGCATAACTTTATAACACTTTAACATTATAACACTTTAACATTTTAACACTAACATTATAACACTTTAACATTATAACACTAACATTATAACACTTTAACATTATAACACTTTAACATTATAACACTTTACTTTAACATTATAACACTTTAACATTATAACATGTAACACATCTGCTGCGCATAACTTTATAACACTTTAACATTATAACACTTTAACATTATAACACTTTAACATTATAACACTTTAACATTATAACACTAACTTTATAACACTTTAACATTATAACACTTTAACATTATAACACTTTAACATTATAACACTAACTTTATAACACTTTAACATTATAACACTTTAACATTATAACACTTTAACATTATAACACTTTAACATTATAACACTAACTTTATAACACTTTAACATTATAACACTTTAACATTGTAACACTTTAACATTATAACACTAACTTTATAACACTTTAACTTTATAACACTTTAACATTATAACACTTTAACATTATAACACTAACATTATAACACTTTAACATTATAACACTTTAACATTATAACACTTTAACATTATAACACTTTAACATCATAACACTTTAACTTTATAACACTTTAACATTATAACACTTTAACATTATAACACTTTAACATTATAACACTTTAACGCTGCTATCCATAACATACCAATTAAAAAGCTGCTATCCATAACATTGTAACACTTTATATTTTGTTTTAATTCTGCATAGTTGTCTTACAAGTTGAAATAAAGGTTTGAAATGAAAGGACTAAACTCACCTCTGGTCTCTGCTCTGCTTGCCGAGGAGCGCGCTGATGCACTGGTGGATCGTGGTCCAGTTGGACTGATGGGTCAGCAGGGCCAGCAGGTAGGGTCTGTAGGAAGGGGTACTGTGACCCTGACACACAGAGAGAGGAACAACAGGTGAGAACAAGGCCAGCAGGTAGGGCCTGTAGGAAGGGGTACTGTGACCCTGACACACACACAGAGAGAGAGAGAGGGGAACAACAGGTGAGAACAAGGCCAGCAGGTAGGGCCTGTAGGAAGGGGTACTGTGACCCTGACACACACACAGAGAGAGAGAGAGAGGAACAACAGGTGAGAACAAGGCCAGCAGGTAGGGTCTGTAGGAAGGGGTACTGTGACCCTGACACACACAGAGAGAGAGAGAGAGAGGAACAACAGGTGAGAACAAGGCCAGCAGGTAGGGCCTGTAGGAAGGGGTACTGTGACCCTGACACACACAGAGAGAGAGAGAGAGAGAGAGAGGAACAACAGGTGAGAACAAGGCCAGCAGGTAGGGCCTGTAGGAAGGGGTACTGTGACCCTGACACACAGAGAGAGAGAGAGAGAGAGAGGAACAACAGGTGAGAACAAGGCCAGCAGGTAGGGTCTGTAGGAAGGGGTACTGTGACCCTGACACACAGAGAGAGAGAGAGAGAGAGAGAGAGGAACAACAGGTGAGAACAAGGCCAGCAGGTAGGGCCTGTAGGAAGGGGTACTGTGACCCTGACACACACAGAGAGAGAGAGAGAGAGGAACAACAGGTGAGAACAAGGCCAGCAGGTAGAGCCTGTAGGAAGGGGTACTGTGACCCTGACACACACAGAGAGAGAGAGAGAGAGAGAGAGAGGAACAACAGGTGAGAACAAGGCCAGCAGGTAGGGCCTGTAGGAAGGGGTACTGTGACCCTGACACACACAGAGAGAGAGAGAGGAACAACAGGTGAGAACAAGGCCAGCAGGTAGGGCCTGTAGGAAGGGGTACTGTGACCCTGACACACAGAGAGAGAGAGAGAGAGAGAGAGGAACAACAGGTGAGAACAAGGCCAGCAGGTAGGGCCTGTAGGAAGGGGTACTGTGACCCTGACACACACAGAGAGAGAGAGAGAGGAACAACAGGTGAGAACAAGGCCAGCAGGTAGGGCCTGTAGGAAGGGGTACTGTGACCCTGACACACACAGAGAGAGAGAGAGAGGAACAACAGGTGAGAACAAGGCCAGCAGGTAGAGCCTGTAGGAAGGGGTACTGTGACCCTGACACACACAGAGAGAGAGAGAGAGAGAGAGAGAGAGAGAGGAACAACATTCAAAGCTTCTATTGAAGTATTCGAACGAAGCTTTGAATGTCTGTGGTCATATTTTATGATGTAATAAAAAAAATATATATATATATATATATATATATATATATATATATATATATATATATATATATAATTACAAAGTTGATTTAATTAAAAAAATATATATATTTAACCAGATTAATCACTTTATTCAAATTGAGGATTTAGTTTGAGGATATTTATAAAAAAATATAAAAAATTATATATTATATAGTTTTTTATATATTTTTATAAATATCCTCAAACTAAATCCTCAGTTTGAATAAAGTGATTAATCCGATTACATTTTTTTCTTTTTTTTATTAAATCAACTTTCTTTAATGAATATAACTCGTCAGTTTCGTCAACATAAATAATCCAATAAGGGCACGGTTGGTACGAAAGTGATGGTGACGTCTTGATGGAGCGCCGAGCGGATGCAGATAGACTACATCACTTATGATAAATGTTTTATTTGAATTTTTATGACGAGTCATATACTATAATACTATAATATTAGGGTAGCCTAATCTTTATCTGCAACTGTGAAGAAAAACTCCATTGGTTTAAACAGAATGAATAGACACATAAAAAAATTAAATAAAAATTCAAATGTTGATTTAGAATTCGAATGTCAACATTATGAACGCAGCTTCGAACTCGTCAGTACAGCAACACCACGGGAAGAAGAGACGTTGGTGATCCGACAACGACGACGCGGTTTGGTTTACCTTGTTCAGGGCGAACAGCAGCTTCTGCTGGAGCTCCGGACACACGGAGGTGACCTCGGGGTCGAGGTGTTCCAGCCAGTCCACCAGCAGCCCGGAGCTCAGGCCCGTCTGGGTCACTTCAGAGCTGCGGAGGGAGAAGCACACAGATCAGGACAACAGATCAGGACAACAGCTCAGAACAGCTCATGTACCTGACAAATATTATTATTAATATTACAGTATTATTACAGTCATATTCCAACTTAACTGAATGCACACGTGTGTGTGTGTGTGTGTGTGTGTGTGTGTGTGTGTGTGTGTGTGTGTGTGTGTGTGTGTGCGTGTGTGCGTGTGTGTGTGTGTGTGTGTGTGTGTGTGTGTGTGTGTGTGTGTGTGTGTGTGTGTGCGTGTGTGTGTGCGTGTGTGTGTGTGTGGACTACTGTACTATTACTAGGGATGGGTACCGAATTCGGTACTTTTAAAAGGTACTTACCGAAACACGTCGGTACTACCGAGTATCGATTCACGTGAGATACCGTTTAAACACTTTTTTTTTTTTTTTTGTATGTCAACGTTCACACGCACAATATATGCTTACCTAGGATTTGACTCGATTCAACAACAAAGCAGTCGGGGCAATGGCAAGCCGAAAACGGTCGAAAGTGTGGTTATTTGATTTTTTTTCCCACTACTGAGGTAGGTAGATTACATTTTTAGAGACTAAAGTACAGAAAAAAGGTACCGTTGGGTACCGGTATCGATTCACAGGTACCGGTTCAAATGTGAATGGTACCCATCCCTAACTATTACAGCTATTGAAATGAACAATGCAACATCCTTTTTTTAAATAATAAAATAAAATATCTATCCTTGGCGTCCTTGTATCGATACAGTATCGCCACGCAAAGTATCGCGATACTATACTGTATCGGTATTTTCCCGCCACCACTAATAGAGTCGCTCACTTGTTAGAATCCGGTTCCTTCTTCACCGCCAGGTCCTCGGTCCCCTGGAGCAGCAGGGAGATCACCATGGCGACAGGGCCGGCCGTCCCCTGCTGGGTACCGATGGTCATCAGCAGCGACAGCAGCTCCTCCAGGTACGGAGACTTGACCTCCATCAGACCCTGTAACACTGGAGAACAGACGGCACTGTTGTTAGGACTGAGATGAACAACATGTCTGTTCTGGCTTGATGGCAGTGTATAAGATGTACTGGTTTGAGGACAGGACTGCAAGGTTGGGATCAATTCACTTTCAATAAAAATGTTTACAGTAATTGCCATCGACTAGTTGATGATAGAGTCCATTATTATTATTATTATAATTAAAGTTTTTAACTTTATTATAATTTCTTTCTTTACTTGATCTATTCCCTTTTTTATTATTATTATTTTAACTATTTCTTATTTATTTTTTACTTTATCTATTTAATTTTTTATAATTATTATATATATATATATATATATATATATATATATATATATATATATATATATATATATATATATATATATTTCTTTTTTTTACTTCATTATTATTATAATATTTTACTTTATCTATTTCCTTTTTTATTATTGTAATGTTTTATACTGTAATGTAATGTTTTATACAATATGTATAATGTTGGATAATACAACCTTTTCATGCCAAACGTTTATCAGTATTTGAAAGAAGATCCACTTTTGGTAGCTGGAAGGTTCCCGGTTAGATTCAGGACTGTTGTTCAAAAATGTGTGCTTGAGAAAGGTTTTAGTAAACTGTGTACCAAAAACAAAAAGCTTCAAAATCCTCGGTGGCTATCCACCTCTGTGCGTTCTGGAGATTGAGTCACAACTCATTTTCGCTCGTCAACTTTCACCTACTTCCTCTATTTGCAACCCCCCACGTGGGGTATTGTTGGAAGCGGACACTCGTTGGAAAGCGGACACTCGTTGGCTACAACGCTGACCAATCATTTTCGCCATCAGCGGTGATTGGTAAATTCTCGCAGGGAAATTTCAAAGGTACTCACAGTTGCACAAGTGTGTTGGACAGAGAAACGCAATGGTTTGAAAGCTCGGCGTTGCTAATAAACATTTTAAATAATTTTTATAAACTGGTCAACACAGCTTTATTTCAGGCATCAGGCAGCTAAAGCCGCTTTGAGCCGTGTTGACCAGTTTATACAAAATATTAAAAATGTTTATTAGCAACGCCAAGCTTTCAAACCATTGCGCTTCTCTGTCCAAGACCCTCATGCAACTGTGAGTACCTTTGATATTTCTCTGCGATACTTGTACAACAAGCGTTTCGCGGAGGCCCAGTTATTCAGAGTTAATTATGGGATTTTCCTATGGAGGAGCAAGGGACTGTGGATTCACTCATCCAAACCCTGTTGGCGTGCATCACAGTCACGAAGGGGGCTAGGGAGAACTCAACTTAAAAGTTCTTAGTGTATGTACTACCAGGAGAAGACACTGCATTTCCATGTGGAGTGAAACTGTGGAACAGTCTGAACAGTGTTGAATGACAATTCAAACAGTTATAAAGAAATTAAAAGAATGTTCTCTTATTTTATTTTATTCATTTCATTGCTAGAGATTAATGATTTATTTTTGTTTTATTTTGTTTGTATTATTTACATGTTCGAAATAAAGATTTCAAATCAAATCAAATGTGTGAGTGAACGGGTAAAATGTGAGGAACAAAATTGTAAAGTGCTTTGGATAAAAGCTGTTATATAATAAATGCACCGTTTACCCTTACAACACCCACACACCGTCGGCGATACGAACGCCATACCTTTGCCGATCAGCTCGGCCTCCGCGTTGCACCGCTCGCCTGCCTTCAGCATGGAGATGACGGCTCTCACGGGCACCTCTGCGTCCCGGCGGTACAGCAGCGCATCGGACAGGTGCAGGAACCCTGCGCGCACTGTAGGGGGAGACACACACGGCTCATCAGAAGACACACAGGTGCAGGAACCCTGCGCGCACTGTAGGGGGAGACACACAGCTCATCAGAAGACACACAGGTACAGGAAGCCTGAATACTTTCCACAACAAATTCGTGTTTCCGCGTCTCTGATTGGCCAGGTCATGTGACATGTACGCCCAATCGTGGGACGGCAAGTTTCTACACTGGTTAAGCTTAGGCGCTCTTTCGAAGTTGGTTAAGGTTAGAGTTTATCTTTAGAGCAGGGCGATAGAACGCCAGCCCTGATTCCAAACTCTAACCAACTTCGAAAGAGTCGCCTAAGCTTAACCTGTGATAAACTAGGCGTTAGGTAGCTTGCAGGCTGTTAGACGCGGAAATAGGCGCAGAACTTGCCGTCATCACGATTGGCGCACATGTCACATGACCTGGCCAATCAGAGCGCAAAACTCGAACGCGGAAACACCTGTGTGCAACGGCATAGGTTAAGGTAATGTCTCGTCTGTCTGTCCGTCTGTGTTTGTTTGTTTGTTCGGGGGTTATGTAGGTGTGGGAATAATGCAACCTTCTTTTTTCAGGGGGGTTTCTAATAATATAGATTTGTGTGTATTGCTGTTTTGTGTCAGTGTAGTTGTTCTTCCTGTCCAATGGCCTGGGACAGATGGACCCAACCTCTCGGTTCATTTTTAGCCATCGTAATTGTTAGTTGCATTATGCATCGTGTGTTGAATACGGACTTTTAATCATTTAGTTTTGCAATGATAATTGTTTTTGTATGTTTTTTTGTGTGTGGACCCCAGGGAAGACTAGCTGGTTGCTATGGCACCAGCTAATGGGGATCCGTAATCAAATCAAATCAAATCAAAATCTGCATGCTTCGATCCCTGCTTGGCTGCTTTGGTCCACAACCTGGGGGCGGAGCGGGGTCGGGGTGTTGGTCCTGGGGGGTTCGGGGGTCCTGGGGTGGGGGGATTATTTTTTGTGGTGTCTATTGTGATGTCTGTAATAGTAAGTTGATTTTTTTGTGTTTTGTTCTGTGTTGTTTATTATTTTTTGTTATTGCTAATGTTATTGTTGTTATTATTATTGCGGTATTGTGAGGTCTTGTTACTGTCGCTGTATTGTGTTCTTCTTGTTTTATGTATGGCTCCCAGTAAAACAATGAATAAATTTCAAGATCCTCATGTTCGCATACAAAGCCATAAACGGTCTCGCCCCCCCAGCCTACATAAAAGAACTCCTGGTCCAATCAGCCAGCTCCAGATCCCTCAGATCAAACAACCAAATCTGCCTAAAAATCCCCCAAACAAGACTGGTGACGAAGGGAAACCGGGCTTTCGCAGTCGCAGCACCGACCCTCCTGAACGAGCTCCCACTCAGCCTGAAATCTGCAAGCACCCTACGGACCTTTAGGGCCATGCGCTCAAAACCCACCTGTTCGCCATAAACAATCCATGAGCTAGTGTTACGGACTGTGTCCTTATGTATATGTATATGGGAGTAATGTATGTAATCTGTTGTGTATATAGGCATGTTTTGTTTGTTTTTGTCTTGTCTCCCTCTTGTGTCTACATATCCCACTCTCAGGTTCCCAGTTGCAGCAGCAGCTGGTCAATCAGCAACTCACCCCGGTGCAGCGGCAGCTGAGACTCGTTCACCCAATCAACATCCACTCCCTTCATAATACCCTTTGTGTTTCAGTGTATGTTGGCTCCCTGGTTCGTTTGGTTGTGGTAACTATGCTGTGTCTGTGTGGGAGAGCTCTTTGATGTGTTTTGGTATAGAGCTGAGGCTCTTAGCTAGTGTTGGTGTGATAGCTGGTCAAATCTCTGTGTGAGCTCATTGTGTGTGAGAGCTGGTGAAAGCTCTGGTTCATTGTTTGTTAGCATATAGGAATTATTGTCAGTGTTGTGTATTTGGTGTAGAGCTGGTACCTGAAGCTCTGGTTTATTGTATTGTATTTAGGTCATTCGTTTATTGCACATTTCTGTTAACATTTGTATGTCACCCAGCCTATGGTGATTGTTTTCCTGTTATTAATCTTTTGTTTCGCACACAGGGACATTGAGGGCAGAAAGATACCCTGGGGTCTACATCTGCATCACGTAGGAGAACTACTGTTAAAGACACCAGCTTAGAGTGAGCACCACCTCCTGTACTTTGGGGCGTCCGCGCCTGTAAGGGGGGGGGGCTTTTGTTTTATTTTGATATTATTTGGTGCTCACTGGTAGGTCCTCTTTGCTCTCTGTGTTGCTGATCTCATATTTGTAAAATAAACATTGTTATTTTACAATCTGTCTCCGGTGTTTTGTGTCACTGCATCCTCACCTATCCTGTCTGTGGCCTAGTGTTGCGTCTCCCCACGGGGGCACGTAACATAAATGGGGGCTCGGTAGTTGGGCGACAGACATTTGGTGTTGGTGTGCGGTGGGCACGTTGCTTGGTTTTGGTTTTGGGTGGTAGTTTATTAGGTGTGTTTTTGGTGTGTGTGTGCACTGGTCTGGGTAGGGATGTCGTCTTTTGGGGTGGAGGTGTTCCTGGGTGATCCCTCGGTTGATCGTTTGGATCAGTGTAGGAGGGAAGACTTGTTTGCCATCGCCTCGCATTTTCAGGTCGCCCTTTCTAAAAGTTTGGCAAAGGCTGACCTGAGAGAAGAGGTGGTGCGCATATTGGTGTGGAACAAGGTGCTCGGTGTCGGTGAGGGAGCGTCTTTTGTTTCTTCCCCTATAGTCACAGACGAGGAGGGCGAGGATCCTCCGGTGGTGGACCCGGTTAAAGACGGGGTAGAGGATAAGCCTCCCCTTTCGGGTGTCACGTCTCCAGTGCACGGGCGTGCAGCATCTGTCCCTAGTGGGAGTGCTGAGGAGGACAATCTTAAATTGAGTTTAGCACGGTTGCAATTTGAGGAGAGGAAGGAGGAGAGGGAGAGTGAATATAGACATCGGTTAGCTATTAGAAAAATGGAGCTGGAGGCTGAGGTCTCAACCCGCCAGCTGGACGCTGACAACCGCCGGGTGGATGCTGAGAAGGAGGTTAAGTTGAAGCAACTGGAGCTCGACGCTGCTAAGGCTGGGAGTCCTGCTCAACCCTCTTCCACGGCTGTGGGGGCTTATGATGTAAGTAGGCTTATTTCTTTAGTACCTCAATTTCGTGAGGCGGAGGTAGACTCCTATTTTAATGCTTTTGAGCGGGTGGCTACGTCTTTAAAGTGGCCTAAAGAGGTCTGGGCTCTCTTACTGCAATGTAAGCTAACGGGAAAAGCCCAGGATATTCTGTCTGCCCTCCCTCTGACTGATAGTTTGTCGTATGACTTGATCAAGACGGCGGTGCTTAGAGCCTATGAGTTAGTGCCAGAGGCGTACAGGCAAAAGTTTAGAACTCACAGAAAGTTACCTGGCAGTACTTTTGTGGAGTTTGCTCGGGAGAAAGAATCCCTATTTCATCGTGGTGCAGGGCTTGTGATGTAGCTGATTTTGATTCTCTGTCTGAATTAATGTTACTGGAGGAGTTTAAGGGTAATCTGTCTGACCGTTTGGCTACATATTTGAATGAGCAAAAAGTGGGTACGTTGGCTCAGGCTGCAGTGCTCTCTGACGAGTTTGTGCTGACCCATAGGCAAACTTTTGGTACTCTCCGACATGAGAGTAGGACATTTTATCCCTCTGCTCACACTCCAGCTAGGTCACATGTTAGTCCGCCGCAGATCCGCCGCAGTGGCTATGTTGGACAGACTAGTCCGCCCCGCTCAGTATCTCCCCGCTACAAGGAGGAGCGGGAGTGTTTTTATTGTCATCAAGTGGGCCATGTAATAAGTGACTGTGTTGTTCTGAGACGCAAGGAGCAGTCTCAGACAGATGGACGACCTAAAGCGGTTGGTTTGGTCCAGACAGTGTGTGACATCCCAGGTCCCAGTTACGATCCGTTTATGTCGGACGGGTTGGTCTCGCTCAGTGGCAGTGAGTTGGACCAGCGTCCAGTACGCATACTGCGGGATACTGGGGCAGCACAGTCATTCATCATAGCAGACATGTTACCATTTTGTGATGAGTCATCGACTGGCTCTAGTGTGTTGGTGCAGGGGATCGGCATGGGCTTTGTGTCGGTGCCCCTCCATCAGATACATTTAACCTGCGGGTTGGCAAAGGGGGTGTTCAAGGTGGGCGTGCGCCCATCATTACCAGTGGGAGGTGTCACCTTTTTATTAGGTAATGACATCGCTGGTGGCAGAGTTATGCCATGTGTTTTGGATCACCCTAATGTTTTGTGCCCTGATGTGTTTGCCCCATTTCTCCCAGATGTGCCAGTGTGTGCGATCACCCGTGCTCCACAACCGGTAGTTGTGACGAGTGACAGGGTGACAACTCGACGGGGAACACTAGCCTCTGAGGCACCACGGTTACCCAGGACTTGTGGTAGGCTGGTGGTTGCCCAGAGTGAAGACGCTGGGTTGGGCACATGTTCATTTACCGCTCCTGCTCCAGGGATAGCTGGAAGCAGGGAGGTGGTCAGTTCGGTGGTGAATAGCATTCGGTCAGTGAGCAGCCCTTTTAGGCTGTTAAGGAAGCAGCTGATGGGAGAGACTCTTCACAACAAACCTCAGGTGAGGGGTTTGTTGTCTTGTGTATGCAGGCTTGTAAAGTGGCTGCAGGAGGCTAGTGCTGTCTCTGAGGGGGGTCTCTCTGCTGCTCAGCGTATTGTAACGCTGCATTTTGTGCTGTGCTGTGTGGACTTTCTCACATTGTATTATGTGTTTTACTTTGTGAGGAGGAAAAGGGCAGCAGTCTGCCATTGTGCATTTTAACCATTAACCGTCCCTCTGTTTTTTTTGTGAGGTGCCTTCTCAGACCACGGTCTTAGATCTTTTGATGTTGGTGTTGGGTCTGCTGTACCCCTGGACATTTTGTGTCAACAGCACCCCTGATCATGTCAAATGCTACCAAGAGAGGTATGAAGAGGCGGAAGGTGATGGTCTGTTTGGTTGGTGGCAGTGGTGGATGTTTTGTTTTGTGTTATGATGTGTTCTTTGGGAAAACTGATGGGGTACTTGGGTGTTGTGTTGTCGCCAGCCATGGGCTGACTCTTTATGGGGGGGAGTGTTACGGACTGTGTCCTTATGTATATGTATATGGGAGTAATGTATGTAATCTGTTGTGTATATAGGCATGTTTTGTTTGTTTTTGTCTTGTCTCCCTCTTGTGTCTACATATCCCACTCTCAGGTTCCCAGTTGCAGCAGCAGCTGGTCAATCAGCAACTCACCCCGGTGCAGCGGCAGCTGAGACTCGTTCACCCAATCAACATCCACTCCCTTCATAATACCCTTTGTGTTTCAGTGTATGTTGGCCGTGTTGTGGAGGGTTATATTGGGTTAAAGTATGGTGGAAGACTGGTGGTTTATACAGATGCATCTAAAATGGAGTCAGGCAGAGTGGGGGCGGCATTTACAATCCCAGGTCTTGGCATTTCAAAAAAAGAGAGATTGAGTGACGGTCTAGCAGTGTATACGGCAGAATTAGTAGCTATAATGATAGGGTTGTCGTGGATAGAGGGGAATAGGCCTAAGGGTGAAATTTTAATTGCGTCAGACTCATTGTCGTCGTTGGTGAGTATACAAAATGTAGTGTCCCAGTCAAGGATGGATATTGTGCTGGAAATAGTGCAGATGGTGGACAGACTTAGGCGTTCGGGTAGTACGGTGGTCTTTTTGTGGGTGCCGGCCCATATAGGGGTTCGAGGGAATGAGTTTGCGGACAAGTTGGCCAAAGGAGCTTGTGGACTTGATGGAGTTACAATGAATGTACAGATTAGTAAGGCTGAAATCCAGAGTATAGTCAAAATGAAGGCTAAGGAAAAATGGAGAGGCATGTGGGATAATGAGAGGTTAGGGAGATGGTTTTATGGGGTGCAGAAGAGGGTGGGTTGGAGTAGGGCTACTAGTAGGAGCAAGCAAGAAGAGGACGTGTTTACAAGGATGAGGTTGGGGCATACAGGGTTGAATAGTACGTTAGTTATGTTAAAAAAGCATATTGATGGGCAATGTGAGTGTAGGGTTAGTCTAGAAACGGTAGAACATGTGGTAGAGCAGTGTGCATTGTATCAAAGGCAGAGGAAAGGTCTTATTAGGGATTTGAAGAGGGAAAAGATAGCGCTTAAAATAGTTGATATTTTGCAAAGGAATTCTGGGGAAGTGTGTATGGAGAGTTTGTTTTATTTTTTGAGAACGACAGGTTTATTTTATAGGATTTAGGACATCCAGATCCACACTCCTTTTCAGTAGATGGCGGTAATGCTCGTCGAAAGTGTTTGCCAACCGCCAAAAAATAGAAAAGAAGAAGAAGAAGAAGTGTATGTTGGCTCCCTGGTTCGTTTGGTTGTGGTAACTATGCTGTGTCTGTGTGGGAGAGCTCTTTGATGTGTTTTGGTATAGAGCTGAGGCTCTTAGCTAGTGTTGGTGTGATAGCTGGTCAAATCTCTGTGTGAGCTCATTGTGTGTGAGAGCTGGTGAAAGCTCTGGTTCATTGTTTGTTAGCATATAGGAATTATTGTCAGTGTTGTGTATTTGGTGTAGAGCTGGTACCTGAAGCTCTGGTTTATTGTATTGTATTTAGGTCATTCGTTTATTGCACATTTCTGTTAACATTTGTATGTCACCCAGCCTATGGTGATTGTTTTCCTGTTATTAATCTTTTGTTTCGCACACAGGGACATTGAGGGCAGAAAGATACCCTGGGGTCTACATCTGCATCACGTAGGAGAACTACTGTTAAAGACACCAGCTTAGAGTGAGCACCACCTCCTGTACTTTGGGGCGTCCGCGCCTGTAAGGGGGGGCTTTTGTTTTATTTTGATATTATTTGGTGCTCACTGGTAGGTCCTCTTTGCTCTCTGTGTTGCTGATCTCATATTTGTAAAATAAACATTGTTATTTTACAATCTGTCTCCGGTGTTTTGTGTCACTGCATCCTCACCTATCCTGTCTGTGGCCTAGTGTTGCGTCTCCCCACGGGGGCACGTAACAGCTAGTTTTTGTGTTGTTGTAGTATGTCTGGTGTAGTATGTCTGTCCGTTCTCTATCTGCTTGGTTGGCCTGCATGCATTTGTTTCTGTTTTCGTATTGTTCCTGTCTTTTTTGTTTCTCTTTCTTTCGCGGGATGCGCCCCGGGTCGATGTAACTATTGGTTGAGCGGCGCAATATAATTAATTGTATCATATCATATCAAGAAATAAATAAAAATATTTGATAAAAAAAAAGATAAAAAGAAGACACGCTCACACAGTCGAGGGATAAAGCAAAGAGATGCTGCTCACCGTCGCCGAGCCGGTGTTTGTGGGAATACTGGGCGGCGAAGGTCTTCAGGAGGGTCTTCAGGGGTCCCGCCTCCACCGTGGGGTTCTCCAGCCAGGTCAACATCTCCACCACGGCCTTCAGGAACAGCGAGGAGAAGGCCACGTCCTGGGAGACGAGGCGCTGGGAAGCGGAGACGATGAAACAGGACAGAGATGAATATCAAAACACCTCAATCCAATCCAGTCCTATCTGTACTTTTTTTTTTTTTTTCTTTGCCTTTCTATCATTTTCTCCCCCATCTCCCAATTTAGTCGTTATGCCAATTCCCTTCCTGGTCGTTGTGCTGCCCTACTGTCGGTCTGGGGAGGGTGTAGACTACCACATGCCTCCTCTGTGGGTCTGGGCAGGGTGTAGACTACCACATGCCTCCTCTGTGGGTCTGGGCAGGGTGTAGACTACCACATGCCTCCTCTGTCGGTCTGGGGAGGGTGTAGACTACCAAATGCCTCCTCTGTCGGTCTGGGCAGGGTGTAGACTACCACATGCCTCCTCTGTCGGTCTGGGGAGGGTGTAGACGACCACATGCCTCCTCTGTCGGTCTGGGGAGGGTGTGTAGACTACCACATGCCTCCTCTGTCGGTCTGGGGAGGGTGTAGACTACCACATGCCTCCTCTGTGGGTCTGGGCAGGGTGTAGACTAACACATGCCTCCTCTGTGGGTCTGGGCAGGGTGTAGACTAACACATGCCTCCTCTGTGGGTCTGGGCAGGGTGTAGACGACCACATGCCTCCTCTGTCGGTCTGGGGAGGGTGTAGACTACCACATGCCTCCTCTGTCGGTCTGGGGAGGGTGTCACTGTACACTACCCAGTCACCCCTAGTGCTTAGACCTCTACACTACCCAGCCGCTCCTAGTGCTTAGACTACCCAGGCAGTCACCCCTAGTGCTTAGACCTCTACACTACCCAGTCACCCCTAGTGCTTAGACCTCTACACTACCCAGTCACCCCTAGTGTTTAGACCTCTACACTACCCAGTCACCCCTAGTGTTTAGACCTCTACACTACCCAGTCACCCCTAGTGTTTAGACCTCTACACTACCCAGTCACCCCTAGTGTTTAGACCTCTACACACTACCCAGTCACCCCTAGTGTTTAGACCTCTACACTACCCAGTCACCCCTAGTGTTTAGACCTCTACACTACCCAGTCACCCCTAGTGTTTAGACCTCTACACACTACCCAGTCACCCCTAGTGCTTAGACCTCTACACACTACCCAGTCACCCCTAGTGTTTAGACCTCTACACACTACCCAGTCACCCCTAGTGTTTAGACCTCTACACTACCCAGTCACCCCTAGTGCTTAGACCTCTATGATGCTACCCAGCCACGCCTATCTGTACATTTTAAAGTCAACTGAACACGGTTACAACACTAGAGGGGCCGCTTCTGGTAACATCAGAACAAAAACAGCACCAAAATCAAATTTTCTCAAACTCACTGGCATATATTAGGTCAATAATAGTACTCTGGAATGCTCTGCCGAAAAACATCTCATCCACAATACATAATAAAAATTACTTAAAAAAAATATTAAGAGATATCTTGCAAACATGTCAACTATGCAACTGTGATGTATAGTTATAATGTGAATTTGTATACATTTTTATTTGTGTGTTTTATTTTTTTATTTTTTAGTTGTACATTTGTATTGTATTTGTTTTGTCCAGGACCCCCCAGGAAGATTAGAGGCCCTTTCACGCGTCTCTAATGGGGGATCCTTTATTAACCCTTTCACTGCCGCACTACCAAACGGTTAACCCTTTCACTGCGACAATACACAGCCGGTTATAACCCTTTCACTGCCACACGACAGCCGGTTATATAACCCTTTCACTGCCACACTACAGAAGGGGTAACCCGTCGGTAGTGTGATAGTAAAGGGTTAACCTTCTGTAGTGTGGCAGTGAAAGGGTTTTAAATAATACACATAAACATCAACACACGGCCTGAGCTCCTACCTGGTAGAGGTGCAGCTGGCGCAGCAGGGGGCAGGAGAGGGCGTGGCTGCGGTGCATGGCCAGGATCAGGGGCCCCGCGTGGGACGAGGCCAGCAGCGCCGCCGTGGCCTGTAGGAGGCGCCCCGCCAGGCCCCCGCCGCCCCCCTGCTGGACCACGTGGCCCTGCTTGGCCCGGATCAGCTCCTTGGCCAGCGCCTGCTGGAGGGCCCGGGACAGCTGAGCGGGGGCGGGGCCGGGCCAGCGCGGGTCCACCGCCTTCGGGGGGAAGATCTGTGGGAGACGACACGAGATGTATATACGGCACGCGGACGTCACTCACCGGGGAGACGGTGTAAACGGGCACTTATGGACACGTGTGAGAGAGAGGAGCTTGAGCAGTAATGTGACTGCTGCCTAGTATATATAGTCTTTCTCATTTGGATATTTGGATATATAAAAAAAACTGTACTTTTATTTTATTTTTCATTATTTGTTATATTATTTTTATTTTTATAAAATTATAATGTAAAATATTGTAAGGAAGGGGCAGGGCTTGATACGTTTATTTTTTTATTTATTTTTTACTTCCCCCTGTTCCTTCTCGAATACTTATTGTATGGAAACCTTTTTATTTTTTTAAACTTGTTTTATGTTTCTTTGTTCGAGACAAATAAAAATGTAAATTAACCTCAACGGACGTCACTAACCTTATACCGAGACCCTGAGGTATTACTGGCATTTGCTCAGAACAGAAGCATGTGTTTTTAAATGGTGCATTTATATGTCACTTTTATCCAAAGCGCTTTACAATTTTACCCATTCACACACCGACGGCGGAGGCGACCAATGCGAGGTGCCGACCTGCTCATCGGGAGCAGTTAGGGGTCAAGTGCCTTGCTCAAGGACACTTCCGACACGCTGCGTGGGAATCTAACCGGGAACCTTCCAGACGCGCGCTCTACCTCCTCAGTCACCGTCGCCCCCAGCGCGTGTTTTTAAATGACTGGTAACTAAGTGACAAAAATGTAGAAAGCATCAAACGTTTCGAGTTACCAGGCCTGTGCACAAAGTTTTATTTTCTTTCGCTCTAAAACTACAAGCTCTCTAGTAATCTTTTGAATTTGAATCAACACCAACAGCAGGAGGACTGAGACGACACAGGACTATGTTTCTGTGTGATGTGTGAGATCAAAACAGGGACGGTCTTTCCAGAAACAGTGATAAACCATAAACAACTCTTGATAAACAAGAATATTTGTGGCGCGCAAATATATATATGGATTTACCAAATCTTTTTGATTTAATCCATTATTAGCATTCGTTCTATTTCTCTCTTCTGCATCAGAATCCGTGTTCATGTTTCTAATTTAATGGACAACACATGGAACACAAACCCATGTAGCCGAGTTTCCCTCTGTTATATTGGAGCCCAGACGGACGGTAATCCCAGATGCCAGTTCACAGAGCGCCCGCCACTTAATCCCCAGACATCGCTGATTAAAGAAAACCTTCACTTGTGTAGTTATGAAGGGGAAGATGAGCACAGACCGTTCCATCTTCCAGAGAGTTCCAGCTCAAATATAAAGTCTAACTTTTTACAATGTATATTATAATTAGGGATGTCCGATATTATCGGCATTAAAATGTAATATCGGAAATGATCTGTATTGTTTCTTTTTATTTTTTTTTACATTTATTTAACCTTTATTTACCCAGGCAAGCAAGTAAGAACAAATTCTTATTTTATTTATTGTGAAAAGTATGCATAATGTTGTGTTTTTGGGGGGGGTAAACCCTGCATATATCGGTATCGGTTGATATCGGTATCGGAAATTAAGAGTTGGACAATATCGGTATATCGGATATCGGTAAAAAAGCCAATACCAAACATCCCTAATTATAATTATTATTTATTTTGTACAGATGGCTGAGGGTGGAAGAAGTAATGTCTGCAACTAATATATATGTGCGGTGCCGACCTGCTCATCAGGAGCAGTTAGGGGTTAAGTGTCTTGCTCAAGGACCTTCCGACCTACTGTCGCCCGAGAACATTTAGTCATTTAGCTGAACGCTTTTATCCAAAGAGAAGAGAGTTACAAGTTCTGTACAACAAGTCAGCAGGAAGGGAACAACTCTGGCAGCTAAGGGTCAGTGAGGTTGTTCGTCAAACAGTGTTGAACTTGAGTGTTACAGACTTGTAAAGAGTGTATAGTAGTAAAGACATATTAGTATAGTAGGTAGTAATATAGACAAGATAGATTACTATAGTAAAGTGCATGATAGTAAAGACATGTTAGTATAGTAGGTAGTAATATAGACAAGATAGATTACTATAGTAAAGTGCATGATAGTAAAGACATGTTAGTATAGTAGGTAGTAATATAGACAAGATAGATTACTATAGTAAAGTGCATGATAGTAAAGACATGTTAGTATAGTAGGTAGTAATATAGACAAGATAGATTACTATAGTAAAGTGCATGATAGTAAAGACATATTAGTATAGTAGGTAGTAATATAGGCAAGATAGATTACTATAGTAAAGTGCATGATAGTAAAGACATGTTAGTATAGTAGGTAGTAATATAGACAAGATAGATTACTATAGTAAAGTGCATGATAGTAAAGACATGTTAGTATAGTAGGTAGTAATATAGACAAGATAGATTACTATAGTAAAGTGCATGATAGTAAAGACATGTTAGTATAGTAGGTAGTAATATAGACAAGATAGATTACTATAGTAAAGTGCATGATAGTAAAGACATGTTAGTATAGTAGGTAGTAATATAGACAAGATAGATTACTATAGTAAAGTGCATGATAGTAAAGACATGTTAGTATAGTAGGTAGTAATATAGACAAGATAGATTACTATAGTAAAGTGCATGATAGTAAAGACATGTTAGTATAGTAGGTAGTAATATAGACAAGATAGATTACTATAGTAAAGTGCATGATAGTAAAGACATGTTAGTATAGTAGGTAGTAATATAGACAAGATAGATTACTATAGTAAAGTGCATGATAGTAAAGACATGTTAGTATAGTAGGTAGTAATATAGACAAGATAGATTACTATAGTAAAGTGCATGATAGTAAAGACATGTTAGTATAGTAGGTAGTAATATAGACAAGATAGATTACTATAGTAAAGTGCATGATAGTAAAGACATGTTAGTATAGTAGGTAGTAATATAGACAAGATAGATTACTATAGTAAAGTGCATGATAGTAAAGACATGTTAGTATAGTAGGTAGTAATAGAGACAAGATAGATTACTATAGTAAAGTGCATGATAGTAAAGACATGTTAGTATAGTAGGTAGTAATATAGACAAGATAGATTACTATAGTAAAGTGCATGATAGTAAAGACATGTTAGTATAGTAGGTAGTAATATAGACAAGATAGATTACTATAGTAAAGTGCATGATAGTAAAGACATGTTAGTATAGTAGGTAGTAATATAGACAAGATAGATTACTATAGTAAAGTGCATGATAGTAAAGACATGTTAGTATAGTAGGTAGTAATATAGACAAGATAGATTACTATAGTAAAGTGCATGATAGTAAAGACATGTTAGTATAGTAGGTAGTAATATAGACAAGATAGATTACTATAGTAAAGTGCATGATAGTAAAGACATGTTAGTATAGTAGGTAGTAATATAGACAAGATAGATTACTATAGTAAAGTGCATGATAGTAAATACATGTTAGTATAGTAGGTAGGAATATAGGCAAGATAGATTACTATAGTAAAGTGCATGATAGTAAAGACATATTAGTATAGTAGGTAGTAATATAGACAAGATAGATTACTATAGTAAAGTGCATGATAGTAAAGACATGTTAGTATAGTAGGTAGTAATATAGACAAGATAGATTACTATAGTAAAGTGCATGATAGTAAAGACATGTTAGTATAGTAGGTAGGAATATAGGCAAGATAGATTACTATAGTAAAGTGCATGATAGTAAAGACATATTAGTATAGTAGGTAGGAATATAGACAAGATAGATTACTATAGTAAAGTGCATGATAGTAAAGACATGTTAGTATAGTAGGTAGTAATATAGACAAGATAGATTACTATAGTAAAGTGCATGATAGTAAAGACATGTTAGTATAGTAGGTAGTAATAGAGACAAGATAGATTACTATAGTAAAGTGCATGATAGTAAAGACATGTTAGTATAGTAGGTAGGAATATAGACAAGATAGATTACTATAGTAAAGTGCATGATAGTAAAGACATGTTAGTATAGTAGGTAGGAATATAGACAAGATAGATTACTATAGTAAAGTGCATGATAGTAAAGACATGTTAGTATAGTAGGTAGTAATATAGACAAGATAGATTACTATAGTAAAGTGCATGATAGTAAAGACATGTTAGTATAGTAGGTAGTAATATAGACAAGATAGATTACTATAGTAAAGTGCATGATAGTAAAGACATGTTAGTATAGTAGGTAGTAATATAGACAAGATAGATTACTATAGTAAAGTGCATGATAGTAAAATACATATTAGTATAGTAGGTAGTAATATAGACAAGATAGATTACTATAGTAAAGTGCATGATAGTAAAGGTTGTAGTTGTTTTTCCCTCAGATATTGATTGAAGTAGTGCAGGGGTTCTCAAACTTGACCCCATTTTATTTAGGATTTCTTTTGGGGACCCCACACTTAATGTATCACGTAATTTCAACTCGGAATTAAGGAATATCAAAATAAAAGCACACGTTGTTGAAAAAAAAGAAAAGAAATTACATTAATTCAATATTTTTTTTTACTTGCCAATTTGGGTCGCGACTAGGGATGTCCGATATTATCGGCCTACCGATATTATCGGCCGATATCGGCATTAAAATGTGATATCGGAAAATATCGGTATCGGTTTTCAATTTTTTTTCTTTTTTTTTTTACATTTCTATAACCTTTATTTACCCAGGCAAGCAAGTAAGAACAAATTCAGATTTTATTTATTGTCAAAAGTATGCATACTGTTGTGTTAATTCCACAACAAGAGATATGTAATGTTAATTACCTGAAATTATTACGTTTTTTGGGGGGGGGGGAACCCTGCATATATCGGTATCGGTTGATATCGGTATCGGAAAAATTAAGAGTTGGACAATATCGGTATATCGGTAAAAAAGCCAATATCGAGCATCCCTAGTCGCGACCCGTAGTTTGAGAACCACTGAAGTAGTGCATCCATACAAACCCAGTGAACAGACTTGACGTACTTTAAAAGAGACTCCAGCCTGACTTCCTACCTGCAGGATGATGCCAGTGAGGTCATCTTCAGGCCCGATCACAGGGATCTGATTGGCTCTCATCCTGACAGAGCTGTGGGGCGTCTCCACGGTGACCTTGGCCTTACTGCCCTCCGTGCTGGCTGAGAGTGGAGAAGGTGCAGACGTCAGGTGAGAATAAAACAAGACAATAATGATAGAAATAGACAACATTTTGTACACTGTGGTAATGTCTGGCATTATGTATGGCAACATGAAAGGTATGAATTTAAATACTAAATCATCGTGGTCAAATCTTTGTATCCTAAATCAATTAATCGCTTGGTTCATTGTACAACCGTATTGCATGTGAAATTACGGGTAAGCAATTATCTGTAAGCAATAATGCAATAATGTATTGCAAAAAGTGTGTAAGTTTCAAGTTTTGTTTTATTTGTCACGTATAAGGTACATTACAGTGAAATGCTTGGTTCTGTATGAGCCTCCTGAGATTGTGCTTCATGCAGTAAAATAGTTAAAGAATGAAGACCAAACACTATATACAAAATATGCAATATACAAAACTAAAGTACAAAATGCAAACAAAATGCAAAAATGAGGTAGAGATGTAGTGCAAATATTTAGTAATACATAGATAAAATATGGTGTAATGTTTAAAGTGTTTAAAGTAGGGATGCTCGATATTGGCTTTTTACCTATACCGATATTGTCCAACTCTTAATTTCCGATACCGATATCAACCGGAACCGATACCGATATATGCAGGGTTCCCCCCCCCCCCCCCCCCCCCCCCCCCCCCCCCCCAAAACTGAATAATTTCAGGTAATTAACATTACATATCTCTTGTTGTGGAATTAACACAACATTATGCATACTTTTGACAATAAATAAAATCAGAATTTGTTCTTACTTGCTTGCCTGGGTAAATAAAGGTTATAGAAATGTAATTTTTTTTTTTTTTAAATATATATTTATTTTTTATTTTTTAACCGATACCGATATTTTCCGATATCACATTTTAATGCCAATATCGGCCGATAATATCGGACATCCCTAGTTTAAAGTGAATGTTAAAGGTGAATGTTTAAAGTGAGTGTGTGCATGTGTGTGCAACGAATGTAGAATGGATGAGTTAGTGTTGCACAGTCATTGAGATGAGTACATAAGTATGAAGTTGCGAAACCACCACATGTGATGCAAATGCAAGACGTCCTATTGGCTGAGGTGAACCACCACAAGGCTTGCACGAGTCAGGGGAGGGAGGAGAGGACACTGACCTCTGCGTGGAGGCAGCGAGGAGCTGAGCAGCGTGTGGAAAGTGTGCCCCCCGGTGGCTCCTCGCTCATGCTGCACCTCCACCAGGTGGGCCATGTAGTCTGAGGGGAGGAGAGCAGACAAGGAGGAGTCACAAGGAGGAGGAGTCACAAGGAGGAGGAGTCACAAGGAGGAGGAGTCACAAGGAGGAGGAGTCACAAGGAGGAGTCACAACCAGAATCACAACCACAAAGCTCTTTATTGATACAGCAGCATGGGGGAGGGGAGGGGGGAGGTACAGGTATGGGCAGAGTAATAGAAGAAAGACATAAAGATTACATCTGAATATAGAAATAAACAGTGTAGACTGTAGACAAAGGTGCAGATGAGGGTCTGTTTGCCCTATCGGTTATATTATACGTTACAATAAATATAGGCAATAAAGAATTTCAAACTGAATATATACTAGTATGAGTAAGAGTAAAAGTAAACAGTATACACATGGCATGATATACGTCATACGTTGTATAGTCTGTGCCGGTTTTGGTGGTTAAGAGTTGGGAATGTTTGACACACTTAGTGGTCAAACATCCCTAACAGATCTCAAGTTCTGCAGCCGCTGGCAGCGGTCCATGTACATAATGACCCGTGAGGAAGATGAGGAACAATCACCAAGCAAGGGCACGTTGTAGGTGAGCTCCCTGAACCCCTCACAGAGGAGAGAGAGAGAGAGAGCTTCTTCCCTGGTTATTTGAACATGCACCCATGTACGGTATGGAGCTGTACAGTAGGGTGATGACGCATACCGGTTGGAACTTCAACCATAAATCCCAAAACACCGCTAGACACAGGAGCAGCAGGAGTATATCTCTTTACAAGCAGCGCCCAGGGTTGCAAAATGACATTCAAGGACTTTCACGTACTTTTCCAAGCACCCTTTTTTCATTTAAAAAAGGATACAATTCACTTTTAAATGCTGTTTTTTTGGCTTAAAAAACAATTTCTTGATTGAGAATTTTTTATCATGGATGAACAAAACTTTCAATGTGAATGGCTGATTTGAATTTCATGGACTTTTTAAGCACCTTGTTAAAAAAAAACAGGCTGTTTTCAAGGAATTCCAGGCCTCGACTTTTTTTTGTCAAAAATCAAGCACTTTAACCCTTTCACGACCACACTAGAGAAGGTTAACCCTTTCACTACCACACTACAGACGGTTAACCCTTTCACTACCACACTACAGAAGGTTAACCCTTTCACTACCACACTACAGACGGTTAACCTTTCACTACCACACTACAGACGGTTAACCCTTTCACTACCACACTACAGACGGTTAACCCTTTCACTACCACACTACAGAAGGTTAACCCTTTCACTACCACACTAGAGGGTTAACCTTTCACTACCACACTACAGAAGCACCAACTCACCCGCACCAACTCATCCGACCACATCACCCCCGTCCTCATTCAACTACACTGGCTCCCTGTGCCCTACCGGATCGACTTCAAAAACCTCCTAGTCACCTTCAAAGCCCTCCACAATCTAGCCCCCATCTACATCACTGACCTCCTCCAGGAATTACACCCCCTCCCGCACCCTCCGCTCATCCTCTACTGGACTCCTCTCCATCCCCAGCCTCAGCACCATGGCTGCTCCCTCCGCTCATCCTCTACTGGACTCCTCTCCATCCCCAGCTCACGCCTCAGCACCATGGGTGCTCCCTCCGCTCATCCTCTACTGGACTCCTCTCCATCCCCAGCTCACGCCTCAGCACCATGGGTGCTCCCTCCACTCATCCTCTACTGGACTCCTCTCCATCCCCAGCCTCAGCACCATGGGTGCTCCCTCCACTCATCCTCTACTGGACTCCTCTCCATCCCCAGCTCACGCCTCAGCACCATGGGTGCTCCCTCCGCTCATCCTCTACTGGACTCCTCTCCCTCCTCAGCACCATGAGTGCTCCCTCCACTCATCCTCTACTGGACTCCTCTCCATCCCCAGCTTCAGCACCATGGGTGCTCCCTCCACTCATCCTCTACTGGACTCCTCTCCATCCCCAGCTCACGCCTCAGCACCATGGGTGCCCGAGCGTTCAGCTGCTCGGCTCCCAGACTCTGGAACTCCCTGCCCCCACATGTCCGACAGTCTGACTCACTATCATCATTCAAATCACAACTGAAAACCCATCTGTTCAAACTCGCATAATATTCACTGTAACCTCTGCCACTGCCCTATACCCCCTGCTGTTTGTTTGTTTTGTTATTTTAAAGGAGACATGCATTGCTATTCCTAGCACTATTTGGGCAACTTTACACCATTCCTGTGAGTCTATGGAACACCTCTGTAAGGTTTTATTTAAAAAAATGCATTGTTTTATATATTTATATATACGTACTCAAAAGCCAAATTTTTCTCACTTTGGTATTCAGTCATCCACACAGTCTGCGAGTGGCAGACAGAGATAGATAGTTAGTCTGCAACACTACTATCACCGACATCTAAGAAGGGAGATCCCCCCTTGAATGGCCCTTCTAAGGTTTCTCTCCTCCACACTGCCTGTGGAGCTTTTTTCCCTATTGTTAGGTTTTAGTGAGTTTTTCCTTACCTTCGCGTGGGGTATGTCTGGGAGTGCTTGCATTCTTTCATTTATTTGCATTTATCTAAAAATGTTTGGACCTTATGGTGTTCTTGTTCTGTTCTTGACTTATTGTTATGTTGTCTTCTTGACTTGTTTAAAGAAGACCTGTACGGCCCATGGGGACATTAACGTGTGTTGTCGGGCCCTATAAATAAATTTGATTTAGATAGATAGATAGATAGATAGATAGATAGATAGATAGATAGATAGATAGATAGATAGATAGATAGATAGATAGATAGATAGATAGATAGATAGATAGAGAGACAGAGAGAGAGAGAGAGAGAGACACGCACACGGAGCACTGTGTAAACAGCTGCGTGTGTGAGATAACCAAGTCCCCTTCTCTCTCTCAGTGCTCCCTCTCTCTCTCTCTCTCTCTCTCTCTCTAAACAAACAAACAAACAAACGCTGCTCTCTCTATCTCTCTCTCCCTCGCAGAGTGCAGTCGAGGTGTCGGTCGGGTAACACTATCTGCCTCGCTGTTTGAGGAAGTCTTCCACTCGCTCTGCTATCGCTGTGTGGGCTGCCTAGGTTGTGGGCGGGCATTGGCTCCAACCACAGAGCCAATCGGATCACTATCCTCTCCATCCTCGCATCGTGACGTCACGTTGCGAGTCAAATCAGAATGACCTAATTAAATCGAGCAGGAAATGGTCGGACCTGAATGAGAGCAATCCGCCAATATGGTATTTAGAGACACAGACACATTGATACTAACTACTATTACTATAATACAATGCTAGACACTGAAAAAAAGCCATTTATAATGCATGTCACCTTTAACTTAACTGTTTTTATACTTCCTGTTACTTGTTTTATTGTTAACCTTGACTTTTAACTGCCTTGTGTTTTTTATTAAAAATGTTTATATGATCTGTAAGGTGACCTTGGGTGTCCTGAAAGGAGCCACCAAATAAAATGTATTATTATTATTAGAAGGTTAACCTTTCACTACACTACAGAAGGTTAACCCTTTCACTACCACACTACAGTTCTCTCTGTCTGTGTCTCTCTCTCCCTCCCTCCCTCCCTCCACAGGAGCAGCAGCTCTTACGCTTGTCCATGATGTTCTCCTCCAGGGTCTGGTCCAGGTACTTACGCTTGTCCATGATGTTCTCCTCCAGGGTCTGGTCCAGGTACTTACGCTTGTCCATGATGTTCTCCTCCAGGGTCTGGTCCAGGTACTTACGCTTGTCCATGATGTTCTCCTCCAGGGTCTGGTCCAGGTACTTACGCTTGTCCATGATGTTCTCCTCCAGGGTCTGGGTGTCGTGGCCCACGGCCTGGTCCAGGTACTGCAGCAGCTTGCTCATGCTGGACACCGGGATGCCGAACGACTGGACGAACAGCAGCAGCTGCTGGGGCTCCAGGTCGTTCAGAGCTGCAGGTTCATGTGGTGCGTGTGGGCGACACACAAAAACAGTTTTACACACATGAAGAAGACTTTGAAGAGGTCTTTATTAGTGGCACACATTGTAACGTAGTCATGCAGCGACACACACCAATGAAATGTCTCTCTGCACTTTCTTGACCCATCGTCTCATCGTCCTGCCCCCCCCCCCCCCCCCCCCCAAGGGCAGCTGGGAGCAGACATGGGCAGCGTTGGTGATCTGTTCTGCATGTTTTTCCATTGGGTTTATCTCTTTTTCTGGAGGGGAAACCCTTGCGAGCACAGAGGTGGAGAACATGGTGTACTTCTCTCTCTCTCTTTCTCTCTGTGTCACGCTCTGTCTCTGTCTCTCTCTGTGTGTCTCTCTCTCTCTCCCTCTGTCTCTCTCTCTCCCTCTCTGTCTCTCTCTGTCTCTCTCTGTCTCTCTCTCTGTCTCTCTCTCTCCCTCTCTCTCTCCGTCTCTCTCTCTGTCTCTCTCTGTGTGTCTCTCTCTGTGTGTCTCTCTCTCTCTCCGTCTTTCTGTGTGTCTCTCTCTCTCTCCGTCTTTCTGTGTGTGTCTCTCTCTCTCTGTATCGCTCTCTCTCCCTCCCTGTCTCTCTCTGTGTATTTCTCTCTCTCCCTCTCTCTCTCTCTCTCTCCCTCCCTCCCTCTCCCCATATACTGTATATACATTAGGCAAACAATTAACTCCGTACTAAAGTTGTTTTTAGCAAAGTCATACCTGAGTCGACCAATCGAGAGACCTCGGAGCGGATCATCCTCAGCTTCAGCCAATCAGGCAGCAGGAGGGCCTCCTCCGAGGTGTCGACCAGGAAGGCCGTGGGGAGGGGCTTCTTGTCGGGGAACCAGATGTCCAGCAGGCTGAAGAAGTCACTCTCCCCTGAAAACACACAAACAGATCGGATCAATGTTGGTTGATTGATGTCTTTATTGAAGCAATAAAACAAGGATTGTGCAATACAATACAAAGAATATTGATCAAAAGGGTCAGCAGGGTGGTGGTGTGTTTACCTTTAGGGGGTCCCAGGGTCAGCAGGGTGGTGGTGTGTTTACCTTTAGGGGGTCCCAGGGTCAGCAGGGTGGTGGTGTGTTTACCTTTAGGGGGTCCCAGGGTCAGCAGGGTGGTGGTGTGTTTACCTTTAGGGGGTCCAGGGTCAGCAGGGTGGTGGTGTGTTTACCTTTAGGGGGTCCCAGGGTCAGCAGGGTGTTTACCTTTAGGGGGTCCAGGGTCAGCAGGGTGGTGGTGTGTTTACCTTTAGGGGGTCCCAGGGTCAGCAGGGTGTTTACCTTTAGGGGGTCCCAGGGTCAGCAGGGTGGTGGTGTGTTTACCTTTAGGGGGTCCCAGGGTCAGCAGGGTGGTGGTGTGTTTACCTTTAGGGGGTCCAGGGTCAGCAGGGTGGTGGTGTGTTTACCTTTAGGGGGTCCCAGGGTCAGCAGGGTGGTGTGTTTACCTTTAGGGGGTCCCAGGGTCAGCAGGGTGTTTACCTTTAGGGGGTCCCAGGGTCAGCAGGGTGGTGGTGTGTTTACCTTTAGGGGGTCCCAGGGTCAGCAGGGTGTTTACCTTTAGGGGGTCCCAGGGTCAGCAGGGTGGTGGTGTGTTTACCTTTAGGGGGTCCCAGGGTCAGCAGGGTGGTGGTGTGTTTACCTTTAGGGGGTCCCAGGGTCAGCAGGGTGGTGTGTTTACCTTTAGGGGGTCCCAGGGTCAGCAGGGTGGTGGTGTGTTTACCTTTAGGGGGTCCCAGGGTCAGCAGGGTGGTGGTGTGTTTACCTTTAGGGGGTCCCAGGGTCAGCAGGGTGGTGTGTTTACCTTTAGGGGGTCCCAGGGTCATTACCTTTAGGGGGGCCCAGGGTCATTACCTTTAGGGGGCCCAGGGTCATTACCTTTAGGGGGCCCAGGGTCATTACCTTTAGGGGGGCCCAGGGTCATTACCTTTAGGGGGCCCAGGGTCATTACCTTTGGGGGGGCCCAGGGTCATTACCTTTAGGGGGCCCAGGGTCATTACCTTTAGGGGGGCCCAGGGTCATTACCTTTAGGGGGCCCAGGGTCATTACCTTTAGGGGGGCCCAGGGTCATTACCTTTAGGGGGGCCCAGGGTCATTACCTTTAGGGGGGCCCAGGGTCATTACCTTTAGGGGGGCCAGGGTCATTACCTTTAGGGGGCCCAGGGTCATTACCTTTAGGGGGCCCAGGGTCATTACCTTTAGGGGGCCCAGGGTCATTACCTTTAGGGGGGCCCAGGGTCATTACCTTTAGGGGGGCCCAGCGTCAGCAGGATCACCATGGCGTGCACCACCAGGATGTGCATGGTGGCCGTCTCCCCGGTGGTCCAGCGCAGAAACACTTGATCCTGAGATTCTGACTGGTGGAAAAACAACAACAACAAACGTTTCATCAAATACATGATTTTAAGTGATGATTTTTAGAAAATAAACGTTTAATTACAGCTACTTTATCAGGGGTTTCCCTGCATATGGTGTGTGTTTTTGGGGCTAACTAAAGAAAAATTACATTTAAAGGTGCTATAGATTAAATCCGTCCTAAACACAGAGCTTCTGAAAGAAGAACCCTGTCTCCCGCTCACCCAGCTGTAGAGGTCCTCTCCCTCCTTGGTCTTCCTCATCCTCCGGATGTAGGTGGAGAAGATGGTGAGGAAGGCCGAGAGCACGGCGTCAGACTCGGGCCGGCAGGAGTGTTTAGAGAACAGGTTGTTCATGATGGTGGAGCGCTCCACGATGAGCCGGGCCACGTCCTGCGGGAGGAGAGAGAAGAGGAGGAAGCAGAAAGGTATCAGAATGTCTCCACTAGGGCTGACCCCTATTAATCGATTAGTCGACTAATCGGTCGAAAGGAGCCGTAGTCGACTGGCCAACCTCTTAGTCGAATATAATAATAAAAAAATATATATATATTAATATATATATATATTTTTATCATTCTTTCCAAAAGAAAAGAGGCCTAGAAGCGTGGCTAACGCTAATGGCACGCATACCAGAGGCTAACTGCCTACGAAAACAGGCACAGAGGCACTGAAAGAGGATTTCACCCGTCTAATGAACACACTGGACTAGACAAATAGTGGACCAATTGCATGCTTTTGCAGAGGACAAGAAGCCTTCAGTCGACTCCTTCAGACATTAAACACCCCCACAGCCGAAATGGAATGATACAATTTTTATTTTTTTTTAAACTGTAAAATATTTATATTTAAAAAAAATGTAAGTCAAGCAATAGTCAACTAACGGCAAATTTTGGCCAATCCTAGTCGACTATCCAAATCCTTAGTCGGGGACAGCCCTAGTCTCCACTAAGGACGAGGTTCCCACTGTTCACCGTGTGTGAGGTCGGTTAGGGAGGATAGTTGCTGTTTGTTTTGTTGTAGTTGTCGTATTTTTTGCCTATGTCATGTATACGAGTAGTTTGTTGTTCAAGTTCAAGTTTGTTTATTATTTGTCAGAACAAAATACAGAATACTTTATATAATGAAATGCTTGTTTCTTATGAGCCCCTGAGAGTGTGCTGCGTACAGTAGAGACAGTAAGGAAAACATTAAGAAGTAAAAAGTAGGTCAAGTCAATATACATATATATACTAGGAATGTCCGATATTATCGGCCGATATCGGCATTAAAATGTGATATCGGAAAATATCGGTATCCAATTCTCTTTAATTTTTTTTTAATTTTTTACATTTCTATAACCTTTATTTACCCAGGCAAGCAAGTAAGAAAAAAATTCAGATTTTATTTATTGTCAAAAGTATGCATAATGTTGTGTTAATTCCACAACAAGAGATATGTAATGTTAATTACCTGAAATTATTCAATTTTTTGGGGGGGGAAACCCTGCATATATCGGTATCGGTTGATATCGGTATCGGAAATTAAGAGTTGGACAATATCGGTATATCGGTATCGGTAAAAAAGCCAATATCGAGCATCCCTAATATATACAATATACAATACAGAGTAAAATGAGTAACAGTGAGGTACAATGCAGAAATGAGATGAGGTACAAACCTTAGGGTAGGGTGCAAATGAGGTATGAATGTGGTGCAAATCTCTTTAATAATAGATCAATATAAAGTGTCTAAAGTGAGTAAAGTGGGTGTTACGGTGAGTGTTTATTTAAAGTGAGTGTGTGCGTGTGGATGTGTGTGCTGTGAGTGTATTTGATGTTTTGTTACATAGTGTTATTGTCGTTGAGCATCCTGGTGGCCTGGGGATAGAAGCACCTTCTGAGTCTCTCTGTGCCGGCCATGAGACTCCGGTATCTCTTGCCTGACCGCAGCAGTTCAAAGAGGCAGTTGTTTAGGTGACTAGAGACTTTGGATATTCTCTTGTGTATATATATATATATATATATATATCTGTGTGTATGTATGCATATAGTATACTGTAGATATGTATATATATATATATATATATATATATATATATATATATATATTGTTTTGTTCCGTTATATTCATATATGTTTCGCCTTGTATACTGTTTTACATCATATCAAACTAAAGGTCACCAGAGCCAGGTCGTTGTGAGTGGCCTGCTCCTCCACTGGTGCATGCTGGGACAGGTAGATCAGGTAGGGTTAGGGTTAATTAAAGGTTAAAGGTTACCAGAGCCAGGTCATTGTGAGTGGCCTGCTCCTCCACTGGTGCATGCTGGGACAGGTAGATCAGGTAGGGTTAGGGTTAATTAAAGGTTAAAGGTTACCAGAGCCAGGTCATTGTGAGTGGCCTGCTCCTCCACTGGTGCATGCTGGGACAGGTAGATCAGGTAGGCACTGATGGTCTGGGGGTCCGTCTCCATGTGGATGGCCTTGAGGAGAGACAGGGAGACAACATGATCTTTAGATACGATACAGTACAGTACAGTACAGTACAGTACAGACAGACAGACAGACAGGCAGACAAGACAGACAGATGACAGACAGACAGACAGGCAGACAGACAGACAGACAGACAGACAGACAGACAGACAGACAGACAGACAGACAGGCAGGCAGACAGACAGGCAGGCAGACAGACAGACAGACAGAGACACAGACAGACAGACAGACAGACAGACAGACAGACAGACAGACAGACAGACAGACAGACAGACAGATGACAGAGGGACAGACCTGCTGCAGGGCGGTGGAGGTCATGCCTCTCACGCTGTCGAACAGGGGCAGCTTGGGCAGGTCCTGCAGCAGCCACTGGTACCCAGGCAGCAGCTCAGCGTCCGCAGAGTCCTCCTCCATGGGCTGCTCTCTCTCCTCCCCACCCCCCTCAGAGAGCACCAGGGACAGGCCCTGCACACAACAACACAACACGTCTTCACTGAGGCTGCTCTCTCTCTCCTCCCCACCCCCCTCAGAGAGGACCAGGGACAGGCCCTGCACACAACAACACAACACGTCTTCACTGAGGCTGCTCTCTCTCTCCTCCCCACCCCCCTCAGAGAGCACCAGAGACAGGCCCTGCACACAACAACACAACACGTCTTCACTGAGGCTGCTCTCTCTCTCCTCCACACCCCCCTCAGAGAGCACCAGAGACAGGCCCTGCACACAACAACACAACACGTCTTCACTGAGGCTGCTCTCTCTCTCCTCCACACCCCCCTCAGAGAGCACCAGAGACAGGCCCTGCACACAACAACACAACACGTCTTCACTGAGGCTGCTCTCTCTCCTCCCCACCCCCCTCAGAGAGCACCAGAGACAGGCCCTGCACACAACAACACAACACGTCTTCACTGAGGCTGCTCTCTCTCTCCTCCCCACCCCCCTCAGAGAGCACCAGAGACAGGCCCTGCACACAACAACACAACACGTCTTCACTGAGGCTGCTCTCTCTCTCCTCCCCACCCCCCTCAGAGAGGACCAGAGACAGGCCCTGCACACAACAACACAACACGTCTTCACTGAGGCTGCTCTCTCTCTCCTCCCCACCCCCCTCAGAGAGCACCAGAGACAGGCCCTGCACACAACAACACAACACGTCTTCACTGAGGCTGCTCTCTAAGGTCTAATGTGAGCCGTATGCATGCCCGCCTCTCTTGGCTTAACGTTGAAAATAGATTGTCTTTTAATATACTTGTGCTGTTCAAGTTGGTCATGAGCAGTAAAACTCCTGTTTTTATACATAAACAGATTGTTAGTAATACTGTGCATGAGCATTACACTAGAGGTTCCAGTAGTGGGCAGCTTGAATTACCAGGTTCCAAAAACCAACGCTTTAAGGAGATCTTTTATTTTTAGAGCATTAACTCTTTGGAATAACCTGCCTCAAAACCTCTGCTACATTTACAGTAGATTCACTTTTTAAAATAAACTTAAATTGTATTTATCATTGTAAAGTATTTTGTTTTGTTTTTTTGTTTTCTGTTTCTTTGCCTGCATGTAATTTTAGCCATCTTAATTGTTAGTTTCATTATGCATTGTGTGTTGAGTACTGACTTTTAATCATTTTGTTTTGCAATAATAATTGTTTTTGTATGTTTTTCTTTTTTTGTGTGGACCCCAGGAAGACTAGCTGGCTGCTATGGCACCAGCTAATGGGGATCCGTAATAAAATAAAATAAAATCTCTCTCCACCCCCCTCAGAGAGGACCAGAGACAGGCCGTGCACACAGCAACACAACACGTCTTTTGTACAATTTTGTTCCTCACACATTCACACCGACGGCGGAGGCGACCAATGCAAGGTGCCCAACCTGCACATCGGGAGCAGTTAGGGGGTTAAGTGCCTTGCTCAAAGGACACACACGTGGACACGCTGTCACACAGTTACCTTCATAGCCAGGACTCTGGAGGCCACCTGGGAGGAGCTGAGGCGTCGCAGGAAGTAATCCAGGACTTCACAGGTGGTCTGCTCATCCGCCTTGGGACCCAGCAGCAGGTCCTGGAGCCGACCCAGCAGCTGCCTCTGCTTCTGCTGCCTCTGGTCCAGGAGGAGAGAGCCACAGGTGGGGAGGTTAAGGTTATATTTGTATATCCTGTATGTCATAAATGTCTGGATGTATACAGTACTGTATATCTGTATGTCATGTATGTCATAAATGACACTATGAATTGAAAATGGGGGACCCTGATGTAACCAAGATGAAAGTCTTTCTCTGGTCTGCATCCCCTTAACAATTGTGTGTATTGAGCCGTACTGTATTGTACCCATTCTGTAATCTGCTAAATAAAGTTTTCAATCAATCAATCAAACAAAACCAACTGATTAATGGACTATGAGGGTGCAGCCCTGATGAAAATACAATAACCCCAACCATAACCATAACTGTAAAGGCCGAATGAGTGTTTTTTGTTATAGATTATTATTATTAGTATTAGTATTATTATTATCATTATTGTTATTATTATTTCCAATAGAAGGATATGATTTATGGGAATGTTATGATTATCTGTGTAACCACCAGTGGACTCTGTTGTACTGTGGGCGGATCACCTGCACCTGTCAGGTGGGTCGGCCCACGGTGCGGTGGAGATCATTAAATGGGTGATAGGGATCAGCTGTGGGTTGGTAGCCGACGGGGAAAGCATATAATTTTCTGACCGCTTCGGGAACACTTTAGAATAGTTTTATCTTAGGAAACACTTTGATCAATTAGAACCACGGTTATAGGACGCTTTAGGATTGTTTTGATCACCTCTCCCATGTAACCTACATTTTCTAAATAAATCGGATCACCACGTCGGTATCTGATAACGGAACTCAATGTGTGGAGAGACTATTCTTTGGATGGAGCGCGTATGGAATCACTCCCCGTCTACCAGGAAGCGGACACAGGCAGGTGCCGCTACAATAACCATAACCCAACACAAACCACTACATGTTGGTTCGTCTTGACGTAAACTCAGTATACAAGACCAAAATAATACAAAAGACAAGGATTTCACTTATTTCCCGTCAACCTCAACACATCACACTCTAAACAACAAACTAGATGTCTGGAAGCCCTACTTGTCTCTTCTTGGCCCTCTGCTCCTTGCTCTCCCCTTCCTCGTCGTCCTCGATCAGCATGCCGTCGTCCGCGGCGTCATGGAGGAGGAACTCACACAGACACTGGACGGGCAGGACGTCCAGGGAGCCCTCGCTGGACTGGACCAGGTCGGCCAGCCAGGGCATGGACTGAGAGGAGGCCTGCGATTCAAGATTCAAGAGATTTATTAGTCACATACTTACATACACAAAATATTTATGGCTTAAAAACAAATTTCCGGCAATTAGTTACACTTTAAATAAAATAATAATTTCTTGATTCAGAACAATTTGATCATGGATGAACAAAACTTTCAATGCAAATGGTTGATTTGAATTTCAAGGACTTTTTATTAAGCACCTTGTTAAAAAATTGCCGTTTTCCAGGAATTCCAGCCCTTGACTTTTTTGGTTAATAATCAAGCACTTTAAGCACTTCCAAGGACCTTGTGCGAACCCTGATAGTACCTCTAGCTGGTCCTAAGTGTCTCCATGGAGCCTCTAGCTCAGGGGTCGGCAATAGGTGGCCCGCGGGCCGACATTGGCCCGCCAGCAATAATTTCTGGCCCGTCAGTTTATTTTGAGAATATGATATTTATTTTACGCGCGGGAAATATTCACTCGTGACACCAGAGTGTCTTTGTGAAGCTGTATCTATCTATTCATCATATCTATGTCTGTCACTATAGCCAATTGAAATGCTAGAAATGGTCACGTGGACTGTGAGAACCAATGGAATAGTCCCACCGGGCCGCGTGTATATTTTCCCTAACGCACTTTCACTTCCGCGTTCGGGATGCGAGCGACTAACGTTAGCAAAAATGTGTTAAAAAAAACAAAACAAACGTCTTTGGATAGCTTCTTTGCAACGGGGAAATACCAACCGAGGAGCCAGAAGAGGAGCCTACGACCTCCAAGACACATAAAGCTTCTTTTAATAAACAGGAGTCATACTTAAAATACGGGTTTATCGCAACAGGTGACTCTTGCGTGCCGAGGTCCTCTCTGCATAATATGTGGCGACAAGATAGCAAACGACTCGAGGCAATGATGACAACTGTGTTCAAGTTGGCAGATAAAGTAGCTGCATTCAACGCCAATCTGGAATTGGAGGGCGGCGAGTGGATATTTGGCACGTTTCAAACATTAGCAGGGATTTTGGAGGACTGAACAAGCCCAGGGCAGTTATGGTGAGTCGTGTTTACTTTTCATGCATTCTGACCTGCTGTTCATGTGTATATGCACTCGCCGCGGTGCTGCATGAACATCAAATGCCCATCCTACTGATCTGCTGTTCATGAATGAATGAATGAAAACTTTATTTAACAGATTGCAGAATGGGTACAATACAGCACGGCTCAATACACACAATTGTTAAGGGGATGCAGACCAGAGAAAGACGTTCGTCTTGTTTACATCAGGGTCCCCCATTTGCGAGTGCATCATGTGTACGCACTCGCCGCGGCGCTGCATTTTTCACTATCATTATATTAAATTAGCCATTGTTTTTGGTGCTGGCCCGCCATTCAATGGCTTGGGGGAAATTTGGCCCACGGCCAGACCTAATTGCCGACCCCTGCTCTAGGCGTTATTACCAAAGGTAGCCGCATTTCTGGCAGACGCTCTCTGATTGACCAGAAACGTCTGCCAGAAATGCGGCTACCTTTGGTATAGACGTCTGCTCTAGCTGGTCCTAAGTGTCTCCATGGGGCCTCTAGCTGGCTGTAAGTGTCTCCATGTGGCCTCTAGGTGGCAGTAACACGCACCTGTCTCTGGATGATGTTGAGCAGGAAGTCGGGGTTGCGGCTGCGGCAGAGCAGGTGTCCGAGGCGCAGGGACTGGTTGAGGCTCTTCACCTGCTCCTGGACGGCGGGGGGAGGTCGGCGAGGGGGACCCCTGAAACACAGTGATGTTCCATTCAGAGAGAGAGACACCGAGAGAAGGAGAGAGAGAGAGAGAGAGAGGGGGGGGACGGCGAGGGGGACCCCTGAAACACAGTGATGTTCCATTCAGAGAGAGAGAGACACCGAGAGGAGAGAGAGAGAGAGAGAGGGGGGGGGGGGGGGCCGGCGAGGGGGACCCCTGAAACACAGTGATGTTCCATTCAGAGAGAGAGAGACACCGAGAGAAGGAGAGAGAGAGAGAGAGAGGGGGGGGGGGGGGGCGGCGAGGGGGACCCCTGAAACACAGTGATGTTCCATTCAGAGAGAGAGAGAGACACCGAGAGGAGAGAGAGGGGGGGGGGGGGGGGGGGGCCGGCGAGGGGGACCCCTGAAACACAGTGATGCAACTGTTCCTGTCCGTGTTCTTAACTCTTTGCCCGCCAAAGCACCTTACCGTAGTAGCACCTTACCACCACAAGGTGGCACCACAAGCTAAGTTGTACCTCATCTGCATCCATGTCTGCATTGTACTGTATATTGTAATTGTACTCAGTTACCTTCTCTACTCTGCATTGTATTGTTGTATTATTGTACATTTTAGTTTTGTTTACACTTGTTTACGTACTTGACTTTCTATTTTATACTTATTATACTTATTTCATACTTATATATTTTTATCTAGCACACTCTCGGGAGCAAAACAGAAAGAAGCATTTCATACAAAAGTATTCTGTATTTATGTATGACAACTAATAAAGAAACTTGAAACTTGAAACCAGAGAAAAGTCTGGTTTCGTCGCCAACCGTTGAGCGCCAAACTCGACTTTACTCAGGTTTTGATCCTTTTGATCTTTGTCCTTTGATCCCCGTTCTAAACACTCGGCCGGAGCTCCCTGGGTCATCCCTGGCACATCTGCCTACGTTGGAATTGCAATGATGATCGAATCTCGCCAGGTGGCAGTGGCTCGGGAGGTAGAGCAGTCGTCTGGCAATCCAGAGGTTCCCGGTTCGATTTCCGCTCCTCCCGGGCAGTGTGTCGATGTGTCCTTGAGCAAGACACTCAACCCCGAATTGCTCCCGATGAGCAGGTCGGCACCTTGCATGGTGCCGTCGGTGAGTGAATGTGTGAGTGAATGGGTAAAATGTGAGGAACAAATTGTAAAGCGCTTTGGATAAAAGCGCTATATAAAAAAGCAGCCATTAGCCATTTACCATTTACCAGTATCGCCTACCTTTTGAACTGGGATCGTTTAGTGTGGGGAGTGTCTGTCCTGATTCCTGTCTGTCCTGATTCCCTCTGAGGGCGAGGAGTTCTTGCAGAGCAATCACTCTGAGATGTTATCGCCTCAAACCTATCGTTTCCCGTATACACGAGTATACACAAGTAATCGCGATGGGATCACTGGGATTATTCGTTTTAGAGTACCTTCTGGCTAAGGTAAGGTCTATTCTATGTCTATTTTACCTAACCTAAAACATGCTTTTGGTAACGATCGCAGTTTCGAGTTAAAACGACCCGCCCCCCCCCCCCCCCCCCTTGATGATTTTGGATGATGTTTAGCATGGAATAGCGCACAAACTACAGTATGTAGAAATTAACTGGGTAGTCAGTCTTGGACTATAAACAATGCCTTGTCTCCATAGCTATAATACAGAATACACGATGGGTCTGCAAAGCTAAAATGGTCAATAACGCTGGCGCCATTGAGTAAAGATGGGAAAAGAGCGTGGCGGTCAATGAGTTAAGAGAAAAATGGTGAGAGAGAGAAAGAGAGAGAGAGACACACAGATAGAGAGACAGAGAGAGACCGACACAGAGAGAGAGACAGAAAGAGACCGACAGAGAGAGTGACAGAGAGACACAGAGAGAGAGAGAGAGAGTGACAGAGAGACACAGAGAGAGAGAGAGAGAGAGACACAGAGACACAAAGACAGACAGAGAGAGAGCGTGACACAGAGAGAAACACAACTCTTTCCCTGAAGAGCAGATGTCCCACATTAGAAGCAGCATTATGTTTCAGGTCTGTATCCTGCACACAGCTCTACTCTAGAGCCCCCCCCCCCCCCTCCCCCCCTCCCTCGGGGCAGAGCTACCAGAGAGCTGCACCAACTCCCAGAGACCAGTCTGATGTCTGAATCCCACATGTGGTTTTAATATTAACCCTATCACTGCCACACTACAGAAGGTTAACCCTTTACTATCACACTACCGACGGGTAACCTGCTGTCGTGTGGCAGTGAAAGGGTTAACCTGCTGTCGTGTGGCAGTGAAAGGGTTAACCTGCTGTCGTGTGGCAGTGAAAGGGTTAACCGTGTGGTAGTGCGGCAGTGAAAGGGTTAACCGTGGTAGTGCGGCAGTGAAAGGGTTAAAAGCCCAGAATCAAACTCATCTGAAGTGTAGCTCTAGAGACTGCTAAAGACAAGACGTGTGCACAGTTATACCGCCCTGGCATATTCCTATTTTTTTATTCATAATTCTATTCTATTCTATTCATTTAGTTTATATTCCATTTTATTTTATTCCACCTTTTTATTTTTTGTTATACTACCATAATTGTCAGTCAGTCAATGTCGCACCAAAAACAACCGTTGGCATTCGAATTCTAAATCAACATTAGAATTAAAAAAAATGTATATACATTTTTTACGTGTCTATTCATTCTGTTTAAACCAATGGGGTTTTTCTTCACAGTTGCAGATAAAGATTAGGCTACACTAATATTATAGTATTAAAACTGATGAGTTATATTCATTAAAGAAAGTTGATTTAATAAAAAAAAAAAAAACTAATTTAATCAGATGAATCACTTTATTCAAATTGAGGATTTAGTTTGAGGATATTTATATACGGTATATAAAAAAAATTGTTTTTTGAAATATTTTTTGTTAAAAAAAGAAAGACAAAGGTTCGAAACGTCCGTTCGAAAAAACCCTGACGAAGTTCGAATCCCAGGCAGTTCGGGGACGGCCCTAGTGTCCTCCCAGTGTCCCCCCCTCCCCCCTGGGCAGCAGCACTCACTGGGGGTCCAGGCTGGACGGCCCTAGTGTCCTCCCAGTGTCCCCCTCCCCCCTGGGCAGCAGCACTCACTGGGGGTCCAGGCTGGACGGCCCTAGTGTCCTCCCAGTGTCCCCCTCCCCCCTGGGCAGCAGCACTCACTGGGGGTCCAGGCTGGACGGCCCTAGTGTCCTCCCAGTGTCCCCCCTCCCCCCTGGGCAGCAGCACTCACTGGGGGTCCAGGCTGGACGGCCCTAGTGTCCTCCCAGTGTCCCCCCTCCCCCCCTGGGCAGCAGCACTCACTGGGGGTCCAGGCTGGACGGCCCTAGTGTCCTCCCAGTGTCCCCCTCCCCCCCTGGGCAGCAGCAGCACTCACTGGGGGTCCAGGCTGGACGGCCCTAGTGTCCTCCCAGTGTCCCCCCTCCCCCCTGGGCAGCAGCACTCACTGGGGGTCCAGGCTGGACGGCCCTAGTGTCCTCCCAGTGTCCCCCCTCCCCCCCTGGGCAGCAGCAGCACTCACTGGGGGTCCAGGCTGGACGGCCCTAGTGTCCTCCCAGTGTCCCCCCTCCCCCCCTGGGCAGCAGCACTCACTGGGGGTCCAGGCTGGACGGCCCTAGTGTCCTCCCAGTGTCCCCCCTCCCCCCTGGGCAGCAGCACTCACTGGGGGTCCAGGCAGGCCAGCTGGGACAGCAGCAGGCTGTTGCTCTCGGTGATGATGAGCTTGGTGGAGGCGGCCGCCAGGTGGCTCTCGAAGGCCAGGATCTCCTGCCTCTCCCTCTGGGACACCTGCAGCTCGCGGCTGATCATCTCCGTCTTGGTGTCCTCGTCCGCGATGGTGCAGGGGGGGAAGGAGTAGTTACTGGAGGGGGGAGGGGGGGGAGGGAGAGAGGGGGGGAGGGGGGGAGAGAGGGGGGGAAGAGAGAGAGAGAGGGGGGAGGGGAGGGGGGAGAGAGAGAGAGGGGGGAGAGGGGAGAGAGAGAGGGGGGGAGAGAGAGAGAGAGGGGGGAGGGGAGGGGGGGAGAGAGAGAGACAGGATTA